>NW_027250844.1:0-95606 GCF_044704955.1 Pristiophorus japonicus | reverse complement strand
CACTCTCCTCACTCTGCTCACTCTGCTCACTCTGCTCACTCTGCTCCCTCTCCACACTCTCCTCTCTCCTCTCACTCTGCTCACTCTCCTCCCTCTCCTCCCACACCTCACTCTTCACACTCTCCTCCCTCTCCTCACTCTCGTAACTCTCCTCCCTCTCCTCACGCTCCTCTCTCTCCTCCCTCTCCTCACTCTCCTCTCTCTCCTCACTCTCCTCACTCTCCTCAGTTGCTTCACTCGCCTCACTCGCCTCACTCTCCTCACTCTCCTCACTCTCCACCTTCTCCTCACTCTCCTCACTCTCTCTCAACTTTCCTCACACTCTCCTCACTTTCCATTATTCCTCACTCTCCTCTCGCCTCCTCCCTCTCCCTCCATCTACTCACTCTCTCTATCTCCTCATTCTTCCACTCTTCTCCATCTCTCCACTTCTACTCACTTCTCTCACTTTCATCCCTCTCCTCACTCACCTCACTCTCCTCACTCTCCCCCTCTCCACACTCTCCTCTCCCTCCCCTCTCCTAACTCTCTTCCCGCTCCTCACACACCTCACACTCCTCACTCTACTAACTCTCCTCCCTCTCCTTCATCTCCTCACTCTCTCACTCTCCTCACCTCCTCACTCTCCACATTCTCCTCATTCTCCTCACTCTCCTCACTATCCTCCCTCTCCTCACACTCATCCCTCAACACCATTCTTCACTCTCCTCCTTTCGTCACTCTCCGCCATCACCTCAATCTCCTCATTCTCATCACTCTCCTCACTCTCCTCAGTCTCCTCACTCTCCTCCCTCTCCTCACTCTCCTTCCTCTCCTCACTCTCCTAACTCTCCACCCGCTCCTCACTCTACTCACACTCCTCACTCTACTAACTCTCCTCCCTCTCCTTCCTCTCCTTCCCTCTCCTCACTTTCCTCACTCTCCTCACGCTCCTCAATCTCCTCGCTCTCCTCACTCTCCTCCCGCTCCTCCCTCTCCTCACTATCATCACTCTCCTCACTATCCTTACTCTCCTCACTCTCCTCACTCTCCTCACTCTTCTCACTCTCCTCTCTCTCCTCACTCTCCTCTCGCTCCTCACTCTCCTCACTCTCCTCACTCTCCTCAAATTCTTCACTCTCCCGAGTCGCCTCACTCGCCTCACTCAAGTCCCTCTCCTCCCTCCCCTCACTCTCCTCACGCTCCTCAACTTCCTCATTCTACTCACGCTCCTCCTCCCCTCACTCTCCTAACTCTCCAACCGCTCCTCACTCGCCTCACACTCCTCACTCACTAAATCTCCTCCCTCTCCTTCCTCTCCTCACACTCCTCACTCTCCTCACTCTCCTAATTCTCCTCATTCTCCTCACTCTCCTCACTATCCTCACTCTCATCACTCTCCTCCAACACTCTCTTCAATCTCCTCACTCGCCTCCCTCTCCTCACTCTCCTCACACTCCTCACTCTCCTCACTCTCCTCACTCTCCTCCCGCTCCTCCCGCTCCTCCCTCTCCTCACTCTCCTCACTCTCCTCCCTCCCCTCACTCTCCTCCCTCCCCTCACTCTCCTCCTCCCCTCACTCTCCTCACTCTCCTCACTCTCCTCCTCCCCTCACTCTCCTCCCTCTCCTCAACTTCCTCATTCTCCTCACTCTCCTCCTCCCCTCACTCTCCTCACTATCCTCACTCTCCTCACTCTCCTCACTCTCCTCACTCCCCTCACTCTCCTCACTCTCCTCAACCTCGTCACTCTCCCGAATTGCCTCACTCGCCTCACTCAACTCCCTCTCCTCCCTCCCCTCACTCTCCTCACTCTGCTCACTCTCCTCCCACTTTTCCCTATCCTCACTCTCCTCTTGCTCCTCCCTCTCCTCACACTCCTCCCTCAACACCATGTCTCACTCTCCTCCTTTCGTCACTCTCCGCCATCTTCTCAATCTCCTCACTCTCGTCACTCTCCTCACTCACCTCCCGCTCCATCCTCTCCTCCCGCTCCTTACTCTCCTCACACTCCTCTTCGGCTAACTCTCCTCGATCGCCTCTCTCTCCTCACTCTCCTCTCTCTCCTCTCTCTCCTCATTCTCCTCACTCTCCTCATTCTCATCACTCTCATCACTCTCATCACTCTCATCACTCTCATCACTCTCCTCACTCTCATCACTCTCCTCACTCTCATCACTCTCCTCACTCTCCTCACTCTCCTCACTTGCCTCACTCTACTCCCTTTCCTTGTCTACTCACTCTCCTCACTCTCCTCACTCGCCTCGCTCTCCTCGCTCTCCTCGCTCTCCTCACTCTCCTCACTCTCCTCACTCTCCTCACTCCCCTTACTCTCCTCACTCTCCTCAATCTCGTCACTCTCCCGATTCACCTCACTCGCCTCACTCAACTCCCTCTCCCCCCTCCACTCACTCTCCTGACTGTCCTCACTCTCCTCACTCTCCTCACTCTCCTCCCACTTTTCCCTATCCTCACTCTCCTATCGCTCCTCCCTCTCCTCATACTCGTCCCTCTACACCATTCTTCACTCTCCTCCTTTCGTCACTCTCCTCACAATCCTCACTCTCCTCACTCTCCTCCCTCTCCTCATGCTCCTCTCGCTCCTCCCTCTCCTCACTCAACTCTCTCTCTCCTTACTCTCCTCACTCTCCTCAGTAGCCTCACTCGGCTCACTCGCCTCACTCTCCTCACTCTAGTCACTTTCCTCCCGCTCCTCACGCTCCTCACTCTGCTCCTTCCCCTCCCTCTACTCACACTCCTCACTCTCCTCCCTCACCCCCCTTTCCTCCCTCTCCTGCCTCTCCTCCCTTTTACCCACCCTCCTCACACTTCTCCCTCTCCTCACTCTCCTCACTCTCCTCACTCTCCTCACTCTCCTCACTCTCCTCACACTCCTCACTCTCCTCACTCTCCTCATGTTCCTCTCTCTCCTCACTCTCCTCCCTCTCATCACTCTCTTCCCTCCCCTCACTCTCCTCACACTCCTCCCTCTCCTCCGGTTCTCACTCAACTCACTCTCTACCTCTACTCACTTTCTGCACTCTCCTCCCTATCCTCACTTTCCTAAGTATCCTCACTCTTCTCCCTCTCCTCACGCTCCTCACTCTCCTCCCTCTCCTCACTCTCCTCACGCTTCTTAATCTCCTCATTCTTCTCACACGTCTCCCTCTCCTCACTCTGATCACTCTCCTTCCTCTCCTCACTCCCCTCACTCTCCTCACTCTCTCTCTTCCCTCGCCTCACAATCCTCACAATCTTCACACTCCTCTCGCTCCTCCGTCTCCTCACTCTCCTCTCGCTCCTCCCTCTCCTCACTCTCCTCTCTCTCTCATCACTCTCCTCACTCTCCTCACTCTCCTCACTCGCCTCGCTCTCCTCGCTCTCCTCGCTCTCCTCACTCTCCTCACTCTCCTCACTCTCCTCACTCTCCCGATTCACCTCACTCGCCTCACTCAACTCCCTCTCCTCCCTCTCCTCACTATCATCACTCTCCTCACTATCCTTACTCTCTCTCTCTCCTCACTCTCCTCACTCTCCTCACTCTCCTCTCTCTCCTCACTCTCCTCTCGCTCCTCACTCTCCTCACTCTCCTCACTCTCCTCACGCTCCTCAGCTTCCTCATTCTACTCACTCACCTCCTCCCCTCACTCTCCTTCCTCTCCTCAATCTCATAACTTTCTTCCTCTCCTCACTCTCCTCACAGTCCTCACACTCCTCACTCTCCTCACTCTCCTCACTCTCCACGCTCTCCTCGCTCTCATGACTCTCATCACTCTCATCACTCTCATCACTCTCCTCCCTCTCCTCCCTCTCCTCACTCTCCTCACTCTCCTCACTCTCCTCACTCTCCTCACTTTCCTCACTCTCCTCATTCTCCTCATTCTCCTCACGCTCCTTACTATCCTCCCTCTCCTCACACTCCTCCCTCTCCACCATTCTTCATTCTCCTCCTTTCGTCACTCTCCGCCATCTCCTCAAACTCCTCACTCTCATCACTCTCCTCACTCTCCTCAGTCTCCTCACTCTCCTCCCTCTCCTCACTCTCCTTCCTCTCCTCACTCTCCTAACTCTCCACCCGCTCCTCACTCTCCTCACACTCCTCACTCTACTAACTCTCCTCCCTCTCCTTCCTCTCCTCCCTCTCCTCACACTCCTCACTCTCCTCACTCTCCTCACTCTCCTCTCTCTCCTCACTCTCCTCCCGCTCCTCCCGCTCCTAACTCTCCTCACTCTCCTCGCTCTCCTCACTCTCCTCCCGCTCCTCCCGCTCCTCACTCTCCTCACTCGCCTCCCTCTCCTCACTTGCCTCACTCACCTCACTCTACTCACTCTCCTCACTCTTCTCACTCTCCTCCCACTCCTCCCTCTGCTCACTCTCCTCCCGCTCCTCCCTCTCCTCCCTCTCCTCAGTCTCATCCCTCTCCAGCCTCTCCTCACTCTCCTCCCTCTCCTCACTTGCCTCACTCTCCTCACTCTCTTCACTCTCCTCACACTCCTCCCACTTTTCCCTATCCTCACTCTCCGCTCGCTCCTCCCTCTCCTCCCTCTACTCACTCTCCTCAATCTCCTCATTCTTCTCACTCTCCTCCATCTCCCCACTCTACTCGCTCTCCTCACTTTCCTCCCTCTCCTCACACTCCTCCCTCTCCACCATTCTTCACTCTCCTCCTTTCGTCACTCTCCGCCATTTCCTAAATCTCCTCACTCTCATCACTCTCCTCACTCTCCTCAGTCTCCTCACTCTCCTCCCTCTCATCACTCTCCTTCCTCTCCTCACTCTCCTAACTCTCCTCCCGGTCCTCAATCTCCTCACACTGCAAACTCTGCTCCCTCTCCACACTCTCCTCTCTCCTCTCACTCTGCTCATTCTCCTGCCTCTCCTCCCACACCTCACTCTTCACACTCTCCTCCCTCTCCTCACTCTCGTAACTCTCCTCCCTCTCCTCACGCTCCTCTCTCTCCTCCCTCTCCTCACTCTCCTCTCTCCCCTCACTCTCGTCACTCTCCTCAGTTGCTTCACTCGCCTCACTCGCCTCACTCTCTTCACTCTCCTCACTCTCCACATTCTCCTCACTCTCCTCACTCTCCTCACTTTCCTCACACTCCTCCCACTTTTCCATATCCTCACTCTCCTCTCGCTCCTCCCTCTCCTCCCTCTACTCACTCTCCTCAATCTCCTCATTCTTCCACTCTCCTCCATCTCCCCACTCTACTCACTTTCCTCACTTTCATCCCTCTCCTCACTCTCCTCACTCTCCTCACTCTCCTCCCTCTCCTCACTCTCCTTCCTCTCCTCACTCTCCTAACTCTCTTCCCGCTCCTCACTCTCTCACACTCCTCACTCTACTAACTCTCCTCCCTCTCCTTCGTCTCCTCACTCTCCTCACTCTCCTCACTCTCCTCATTCTCCTCATTCTCCTCACTCTCCTCACTATCCTCCCTCTCCTCACACTCTTCCCTCAACACCATTCTTCACTCTCCTCCTTTCGTCACTCTCCGCCATCACCTCAATCTCCTCATTCTCATCACTCTCCTCACTCTCCTCAGTCTCCTCACTCTCCTCCCTCTCCTCACTCTCCTTCCTCTCCTCACTCTCCTAACTCTCCACCCGCTCCTCACTGTACTCACACTCCTCACTCTACTAACTCTGCTCCCTCTCCTTCCTCTCCTCCCTCTCCTCACTCTCCTCACTCTCCTCACGCTCCTCACTCTCCTCGCTCTCCTCACTCTCCTCCCGCTCCTCCCTCTCCTCACTATCATCACTCTCCTCACTATCCTTACTCTCCTCACTCTCCTCACTCTCCTCACTCTTCTCACTCTCCTCTCTCTCCTCACTCTCCTCTCGCTCCTCACTCTCCTCACTCTCCTCACTCTCCTCAAATTCTTCACTCTCCCGAGTCGCCTCACTCGCCTCACTCAACTCCCTCCCCTCACTCTCCTCACTCTCCTCACGCTCCTCAACTTCCTCATTCTACTCACGCTCCTCCTCCCCTCACTCTCCTAACTCTCCACCCGCTCCTCACTCGCCTCACACTCCTCACTCTACTAAATCTCCTCCCTCTCCTTCCTCTCCTCACATTCCTCACTCTCCTCACTCTCCTAATTCTCCTCATTCTCCTCACTCTCCTCACTATACTCACTCTCATCACTCTCCTCCAACACTCTCCTCAATCTCCTCACTCGCCTCCCTCTCCTCACTCTCCTCACACTCCTCACTCTCCTCACTCTCCTCACTCTCCTCCCGCTCCTCCCGCTCCTCACACTCCTCACTCGCCTCACTCTCCTCACTCTCCTCAAATTCTTCACTCTCCCGAGTCGCCTCACTCGCCTCACTCAACTCCCTCCCCTCACTCTCCTCACTCTCCTCACGCTCCTCAACGTCCTCATTCTACTCACGCTCCTCCTCCCCTCACTCTCCTAACTCTCCACCCGCTCCTCACTCGCCTCACACTCCTCACTCTACTAAATCTCCTCCCTCTCCTTCCTCTCCTCACACTCCTCACTCTCCTCACTCTCCTAATTCTCCTCATTCTCCTCACTCTCCTCACTCTCCTCACTATACTCACTCTCATCACTCTACTCCAACACTCTCCTCAATCTCCTCACTCGCCTCCCTCTCTTCACTCACCTCACACTCCTCACTCTCCTCACTCTCCTCACTCTCCTCCCGCTCCTCCCGCTCCTCACACTCCTCACTCGCCTCACTCTCCTCACTCTCCTCCATCTCCTCCCTCTCCTCTCTATCATCACTCTCCTCACTATCCTTACTGTCCTCTCTCTCCTCACTCTCCTCACTCTCCTCACTCTCCTCTCTCTCCTCACTCTCCTCTCGCTCCTCACTCTCCTCACTCTCCTCACTCTCCTCACGCTCCTCAACTTCCTCATTCTCCTCACTCTCCTCACTATCCTCCCTCTCCTCACACTCCTCCCTCAACACCATTCTTCACTCTCCTCCTTTCGTCACTCTCCGCCATCACCTCAATCTCCTCATTCTCATCACTCTCCTCACTCTCCTCAGTCTCCTCACTCTCCTCCCTCATCTCACTCTCATTCCTCTCCTCACTCTCCTAACTCTCCTCCCGCTCCTCACTCTCCTCACTCGCCTCACTCTCCTCACTCTCCTACATCTCCTCCCTCTCCTCACTATCATCACTCTCCTCACTATCCTTACTTTCCTCACTCTCCTCACTCTCCTCACTCTCCTCCCTCTCCTCACACTCTTCCCTCAACACCATTCTTCACTCTCCTCCTTTCGTCACTCTCCGCCATCACCTCAATCTCCTCATTCTCATCACTCTCCTCACTCTCCTCAGTCTCCTCACTCTCCTCCCTCATCTCACTCTCATTCCTCTCCTCACTCTCCTAACTCTCCTCCCGCTCCTCACTCTCCTCACTCGCCTCACTCTCCTCACTCTCCTACATCTCCTCCCTCTCCTCACTATCATCACTCTCCTCACTATCCTTACTTTCCTCACTCTCCTCACTCTCCTCACTCTCCTCACTCTCCTCTCTCCCCTCACTCTCCTCTCGCTCCTCAATCTCCTCACTCTCCTCACTCTCCTCAATTTCTTCACTCTCTCGAGTCGCCTCACTCGCCTCACTCAACTCCCTCTCCTCCCTCCCCTCACTCTCGTCACTCTCCTCACGCTCCTCAACTTCCTCATTCGACTCACTCTCCTCCTCGCCTCACTCTCCTAACTCTCCACTCGCTCCTCACTCGCCTCACACTCCTCACTCTACTAACTCCCCTCCCTCTCCTTCCTCTCCTCACTCTCCTCACGCTCCTCACTCTCCTCATTCTCCTCATTCTCCTCACTCTCCTCACTATCCTCACTCTCATCACTCTCCTCCCACACTCTACTCACTCTCCTCACTCGCCTCCCTCTCCTCACTCTCCTCACTCTCCTCACTCTCCTCACTCTCCTCCCGCTCCTCCCGCTCCTCTCACTCCTCACTCGACTCACTCTCCTCACTCTCCTCCATTTCCTCCCTCTCCTCACTATCATCACTCTCCTCACTATCCTCACTCTCCTCTCTCTCCTCACTCTCCTCACTCTCCTCACTCTGCTCTCTCTCCTCACTCTCCTCTCGCTCCTCACTCTCCTCACTCTCCTCACTCTCCTCACGCTCCTCAAATTCCTCATTCTACTCACTCTCCTCCTCCCCTCACTCTCCTTCCTCTCCTCACTCTCATAACTTTCTTCCTCTCCTCACTCTCCTCACACTCCTCACACTCCTCACTCTCCTCACTCTCCTCACTCTCCTCTCTCTCCTCGCTCTCATCAATCTCATCACTCTCCTCCCTCTCCTCCCTCTCCTCACTCTCCTCACTCTCCTCTCTCTCCTCACTCTCCTCTCGCTCCTCACTCTACTCTCGCTCCTCACTCTCCTCACACTTCTCACTCTACTAACTCTCCTCCCTCTCCTCACTCTACTCTCTCTCCTCACTCTCCTCACTCTCCTCACTCTCCTCAGTTTCTTCACTCGCCTCACTCGCCTCACTCTCCTCACTCTCCTCACTCTCCTCACTCTCCACACTCTCCTCACTCTCCTCACCCTCCTCTCACTCCTCACTCTCCTCCTTCTCCTCCCACTCCTCACTCTCCTCGCTCTTCTCCCTCTCCTCACTCTCCTCACTCTCCTCACTCTCCTCTCACTCTGCTCACCCTCCTCCCCCTCCTCACACACCTCACACTCCTCAATCTTTCACTCTCCTGACTCCGCTCACTCGCCTCACTCTCCTCACTCTTCTCACTCTCCTTCCGATCCTCACTCTCCTTCCGCTCCTTCCTCTCCTCCCTCTCCTCCCTCTCATCACTCTCCAGCCTCTCCACACTCTCCTCCCTCTCCTCACTTGCCTCACTCTCCTCACTCTACTCACTCTCCTCACACTCCTCCCTCTACACCATTCTTCACTCTCCTCCTTTCGTCACTCTCCGCCATCTCCTCAATCTCCTCACTCTCGTCACTCTCCTCACTCTCCTCACTCTCCTCACTCGCCAAACTCGCATCACTCTCCTGACTCACCTGACACTCCTCCCTCACCTCCCTCTCCTCACTCTGCTCAATCTCCCCACTCTCAGCACTCTCCACCCGCTCCTCAGTCTCCTCACTCTCCTCACTCTCTTCACTCTCCTCACTCTCATCAGTCTCCTCACTCTCCTCAGAATCCTCACTCTCCTCCCTCTCCTCACTTACCTTCCTCTCCTCACTCTCGTAACTCTCCTCCCGCTCATCACTCTCCTCACACTCCTCACTCGACAAACACTCCTCGCTCTCCTTCTTCTCCTGAATCTCCTCTCTCTCCTCATTCTCCTCATTCTCCTCACTCTCCTCACTATCCTCACTCTCATCACTCTCATCACTCTCCTCCCTCTCTTCCCTCCCTCTCCTCTCACTCCTCTCTCTCCACACTCTCCTCCCTCTCCTCACTCTCTTCACTCTCCTCACTCGCCTCCCTTTCCCCGTCTACTCACTCTCCTCACTCTCTTCCCTCTCTTCCCTCTCCTCACACTCCTCACTCTCCTCACTCTCCTCACTCTCCTTCCACTCCTCACTCTCCTCACTCTCCTCACTCGCCTCATTCGCCTCACTCTCCTCACTATCCTCACTCTCCTCACTCTCCTCACTCTCCTCACTCTCCTCACTCTCCTCCCTCTCCTCACACTCCTCTCTCTCCACACGCTCATCCCTCTCCTCACTCTCCTCAGAATCCTCACTCTCCTCCCTCTCCTCCCTCTCCTCACTCTCTTCACTCTCCTCACTCGCCTCCCTTTCCCCGTCTACTCACTCTCCTCACTCTCTTCCCTCTCCTCCCTCTCCTCACTCTCCTCACTCTCCTCCTTCTCCTCCCACTCCTCCCTTTCCTCGCTCTCCTCCCTCTCCTCACTCTCCTCACTCTCCTCACTCTCCTCTCTCCTCTCACTCTGCTCACCCTCCTCCTTCTCCTCACTCTCCTCCCGCTCCTCCCTCTCCTCCCTCTCCTCACTCTCATCCATCTCCAGCCTCTCCTCACTCGCCTCCGTCTCCTCACTTGCCTCACTCTTCTCACTCTCCTCACTCGCCTCATTCGCCTCACCCTCCTCACTCTCCTCACTCTCCGCACTCGCCTCATTCGCCTCACCCTCCTCACTATCCTCACTCTCCTTACTCTCCTCACTATCCTCCCTCTCCTCCATTTCCTCCCTCTCCTCACTATCACTCGCCTCACTCACCTCACTCTCCTCACTCTCCTCTCTCTCCTCAATCTCTTCACTCTCCCGACTCGCCTCACTCGCCTCACTCAACTCCCTCTCCTCCCTCCCCTCACTCTCCTCACTCTCCTCACTCTCATAACTCTCCTCCCTCTCCTCACTCTCCTCAACTTCCTCATTCTACTCACTCTCCTCCTCCCCTCACTCTCCTTCCTCTCCTCACTCTCATAACTCTCCTCCCTCTCCTCACTCTCCTCACACTCCTCACTCTACTAACTCTCCTGCTCCCCTCAATCTTCTTCCTCTCCTCACTCTCATAACTCTCCTCCCTCTCCTCACTCTCCTCACACTCCTCACTCTACTAACTCTTCACGCTCTCCTCACTCTCCCTCACTCTCCTCACTCTCATCACTCTCCTCACTCTCCTCACTCTCCACTTTCTCCTCCATCTCATCACTCTCCTCCCTCTGCTCACTCTCCTCACTCTCCTCACTCGCCTCTCTCTGCTCTCTCTCCTCTCTCCTCTCACTCTCCTCCCTCTGCTCCCACACCTCACTCTCCTCATTCTTCACACTCTCCTCCCTCCCTCACTCTCGTAACTCTCCTCCCTCTCCGCCCTCTCCTCACTCTCCTCTCTCTCCTCACTCTCCTCACTCGCCTCAGTCGCCTCACTCGCCTGACTATCCTCACTATCCTCACTGTCCACCGTCTCCTCACTCTCCTTTCACTCCTCACTCTTCTCTCACACATCACTCTCCTCCTTCTCCTCCCACTCCTCCCTCTCCTCGCTCTCCTCCCTCTCCTCACTCTCCGCACTCTCCTCACTCTCCTCTCTCCTCTCTCCTCTCACTCTGCTCACCCTCCTCCCTCTCCTCACTCTCCTCCCGCTCCTCCCTCTCAATCCTCTCCTCCCTCTCAACCCTCTCCAGCCTCTCCTCAATCGCCTCCCTCTCCTCACTTGCCTCACACTCCTCACTCATCTCACTCTCCTCACACTCCTCCCACTTTTCCCGATCCTCACTCTCCTCTCGCTCCTCCCTCTCCTCCCTCTCCTCACTCTCCTCACTCTCCTCTCTCCTCTCACTCTGCTCACCGTCCTCCCTCTCATCACTCTCCTCCAGCTCCTCCCTCTCCTCCCTCTCCTCACTCTCATCCCTATCCAGCCTCTCCTCACTCGCTTCCCTCTCCACACGTGCCTCACTCTCCTCACTCTCCTCACTCTCCTCACTCTCCTCCCACTTTTCCCTATCCTCACACTCCTCTCGCTCCTCCCTCTCCTCCCACTCCTCACTCTCCTCACTCTCCACTCACTGTTCCCTATCCTCACACTCCTCTAGCTCCTCCCTCTCCTCCCTCTCCTCAATCTCCTCACTCTCGTCACTCTCGTCACTCTCCTCACTCGCCAAACTAGCCTCACTCTCCTCACCCTCCTCACTCTCCTCGCTCACCTCACTCTCCTCAATCTCCGCATGCTCCTCACTCTCCTCGCACTCCTCACTCTACTAACTGTCCTCACTCTCCTCACTCTCATCACTCTCCTCACTCTCCACACCCTCCTCAGTCTCCTCATTCTCCTCCCTCTCCTCCCTCTCCTTCCTCTCCTCACTCTCCTCACTCTCCTCACTATCCTCACTCTCATCACTCTCATCACCCTCCTCACTCTCCTCACTCTCCTCACTCTCCTCACTCTCCTCACTCTACTCATTCTCCTCACTCTACTCATTCTCCTCACTCTCCTCACTCGCCTCACTCTACTCCCTTTCCTCGTCTACTCACTCTCCTCACTCTCCTCCCTCTCCTTACTCTCCTCACTCTCCTCACTCTCCTCCCGCTCCTCACTCTCCTCACTCGCCTCACTCGCCTCACTCGCCTCGCTCTCCTCGCTCTCCTCACTCTCCACGCTCTCCTCAATCTCCTCCCTCTCCTCACTCTCCTCACTCTCCTCACTCTCCTCTCTCTCCTCACTCTCCTCTCTCTCCTCACACTCCTCAGTCTCCTCACTCTCCTCAATCTCTTCACTCTCCAGACTCACCTCACTCGCCTCACTCAACTCCCTCTCCTCCCTCCCCTCACTCTTCTCACTCTCCTCACTCTCCTCCCTTTCCTCAACTTCCTCATTCTCCTCCTCCCCTCACTCCCATCACACTCCTCACTCTTATCCCAATTCTCACTCTCCTCACTCTCCTCATTCTCCTCATTCTCCTCACTCTACTCCCTCTCCTCACTCTACTCCCTCTCCTCACTCTCCTCACTCTCCTCACTCTCCTCACTCTCCTCACTTTCCTCACTCTCCTCACTCTCCTCACTCTCCCCCTCTCCTCTCTCCTGACCCTCTTCACTCTCTTCCCTCTCCTCTCTCTCCTCACTCTCCTCAGTCGCCTCACTCGTCTCACTCTCTTCACTCTCCCCACTCTCCTCTCTCTCCTCCCTCTCCTCCCTCTCCTCACTCTCCTCTTCCTCTCAATCTGCTCAATCTCCTCCCTCTCCTCCCACACCTCACTCTCCTCATTCTTCGCACTCTCCTCCCTCTCCTCACTCTCGGACCTCTCATCATTTTCCTCACTCTACTCTCTCTCCTCACTCTCCTCCCTCTCCTCATTCTCCTCTCGCTCCTCCCTCTCCCCACTGTCCTCTTACTCCACCATCTCCTCCCTCTCCTCACTCTCCTCACTCTCCTCCCTCACCTCCCTCTCTTCACTCTCCTCACTCTCCTCTCTCCTCTCAATCTGCTCACTCTCCTCCCTCTCCTCCCACACCTCACTCACATCATTCTTCGCACTTTCCTCCCTCTCCTCACTCTCGTATCTCTCCTCCTTCTCCTCACTCTGCTCACCCTCCTCCCTCTCCTCACACACCTCACTCTCCGCAATCTATTCACTCTCCTGACTCACCTCGCTCGCCTGACTCTCCTCACTCTTCTCACTCACCTCCCACTCCTCCCTGTCCTCACACTCGTCCCGCTCCTCCTTCTCCTCCCTCTCAAGACTCTCGTCCGTCTCCAGCCTCTCCTCCCCTTCTCCCTCTCCTCACTTGCCTCACTCTCCTCACACTCCTCACCCTCCTCACACTTTTCCCGATCTTCACTCTCCTCTCGCTCCTCCCTCTCCTCCCTCTACTCACTCTCCTCAATCTCGTCATGCTTCTCACTCTCCTCCCTCTCCTCACTCTCCTCACTCACCTCTGTTTCCTCTCTCTCCTCACGCTCCTCCCTCTCCACCATTCTTCACGCTCCTCCTCTCATCACTCTCCGCCATCTCCTCAATCGCCTCACTCTCATCACGCTCCTCACTCTCCTCACTCGCTAAATTCGCCTCACTCTCCTCACTCTCCTGACTCAACTCCCTCAGCTCCCTCTCCTCACTCTCCTCAATTTCCTCACTCTCCTCCCTCTCCTCACTCTCCTTCCTCACCTAACTCTCCTACCTCTCCTCACTCTCCTCACACTCCTCAATCTACTAACTCCCCTCGCTCTCCTTCCTCTCCTCACTCTCATCTCCCTCCTCACTCTCCTCATTCTCCTCCATCTCCTCACTTTCCTGTCTATCCTGACTCTCCTCAGTCTCCTCACACTCCTCACATTCATTACACTCCTCACTATCCCACTCTCCTCTCTCTCCTGACCTTCCTCACTCACCTCCCTCTCCTCTCTCTCCTCACTCTCCTCCCACTCCTCCCCTCCACACTCTCCTCGTGCTTCTCATTCTTCTCACTCTCCTAGCTCTCCTCACTCTCCTAACTCTCCTCTCACTCCTCCCTCGCTTCACTCGCCTCACTCTCGTCACTCGCCGCACGCTCGTCACTCTCGTCCCTCTCCTCTCTCCTCTCACTCTGCTCACTCTCCTCCTCTTCTCACACACCTCACTCTCCTCAATCTCTTCACTCTCCTGACTCGCCTCACTGTCCTCACTCTCCTCACTCTCCTCCCTCTCCTCACTCTCATAATTCTCCTCCCTCTCCTCAGTCTCCTCTCTCTCCTCCCTCTCCTCCCTCTCTTCACTCTCCTCTCTCTCCTCACTCTCCTCACACTCCTCACTCTCCTCACTCTCCTCAGTCGCCTCACTCGCCTCACTCGCCTCACTTTCCGCCCTCTCCTCACTCTCCTCTCTCCTCTCACTCTCCTCCATCTCCTCACTCTCCTCCCTATTCTCACTCTTCTTACACTCCTCCCAATCCTCCCTATCCTCCCTATCCTCACTCTTCTCACTCTTCTCACTCGCCTCACTCGCCTCACTCTCCTCACTATCCTCACTCTCCTCACTCGCCTCACTCTCCTCTGTCTCCTCCCTCTCCTCCGTCTCCTCCCTCTCCTAACTCTCCTCACTATCCTCCCTCTCCTCAATCTCCGCCCTCCCCTCCCTCTCCTCATTCTCCTCCCTCTCCTCACTCTCCTCACTCTCCTAACTCTCCTCCCTCTTCTCACTCTCCTCACTCTCCCTCTCCTCCCTCTCCTCACTCATCTCACTCTCCTCATTCTCCTCACTCTCCTCAGTCTCCTAACTCTCCTCCCTCTCCTCACCCTCCTCACTCTCCTCACTCCTCTCACTCTCCTAACTCTCCTATCTCTCCTTCATCTCCTCACTCTCCTCTGTCTCCTCTCTCCTCACTCTCCTCCCTCTCCTCCCTCTCCTCAATCTCTTCACTCTCCTGACTCACCTCACTCCCATTCCTGTCCTCACTCTCCTCACTCGCCTCCCTCTCATCACTCTCCACCCTCCCCTCACTCTCCTCACTCTCCTCACTATCCTCCCTCTCCTCACTCTTCTCACTCTCCTCCCTCTCCTGACTCTCCTCCCTCTCCTCCCTCTCCTCACTCTTCTCACTCTCCTCACTCTCCTCTCTCCCCTCATTCTCCTCCCTCTCCCTACTCTCCTCTATCCTCACTATCTCCCCTCTCCTCACTTTCCTCAATCTCTTCACACTCCTCAATCTTCTCATTCTTCTCACTCTGCTCCCTCTCCTCACTCTCCTCACTCTCCTTCCTCTCCTCCCTCTCCTCACTCTACTGACTCTCGTCACTCTCCACACTCTTATCACTCTCCTCCCGCTCCTCACTCTCCTCATTCTCCTCACTCTCCTCACTCTCCTCACTCTCCTCACTCTCCTCACTCTCCTCACTCTCCTTCATCTCCTCCCTCTCCTCAGTCTCGTCACTCTCAGCACTCTCCTCACTCTCCTCACTCTATTCACTTTCCTCACATTCCTCACTCTTCTCATTCTCCTCACTCTCCTCACTCTCAGCACTCTCAGCACTCTCAGCACTCTCAGCACTCTCCTCACTCTCCTCACTTTCCTCACTATCCACCCTCTCCTCACTCTCCTCTCTCTCCTCCCTCTCCTCACTCTCCACCCTCTCCTCACTCTCCTCACTCTCCTCACTCTCCTCACTCTCCTCTCACTCCTCACTCTCCTCTCACTCCTCACTCTCGTCACTCTCCTCCCTCTCCTCACCCTCCTCCCTCTCCTCACACACCTCACTCTCCTCAATCTCTTCACTCTACTGACTCCCCTCACTCGCCTCACTCTCCTCAGTATTCTGACTCTCCTCCCACTCCTCCCTATCCTAACTCTCCTCCCGCTAGACCCTCTCATCACTCTCATCCCTCTCCAGCCTCTCCTCCCTCTCCTCACTTGCCTCACTCTCCTCACTCTCCTCTCGCTCCTCCCTCTCCTCCCTCTACTCACTCTCCTCAATCTCCTCATTCTTCTCACTCTCCTCCCTCTCCCCACTTTACTCACTCGACTCACTTTCCTCCCTCTCCTCACACTCCTCCCTCTACACCATTCTTCACTCTCCTCCTTTCGTCACACTCCGCCATCTCCTCAATCTCCTCACTCTCATCACTCTCCTCACTCTCCTCACTCGCCAAACTCGCCTCACTCTCCTCACTCACCTAACTCTCCTGACTCTCCTCCCTCTCCTCACTCTCCTCAATATCCCCACTCTCATCACTCACCACCCGCTCCTCACTCTCCTCACTCTCCTCCATCTCCTCCCTCTCCTCACTCTCCTCACTCTCCTCCCGCTCCTCACTCTCCTCACTCTCCTCACTCGCCTCATTCGCCTCACTCTCCTCACTCTCCTCACTCTCCTCACTCTCCTCCCTCTCCTCACTATCCTCACTCTCGTCCCTCTCCTCACTCTCCTCAATCTCTTCACTCTCCGGACTCACCTCACTCGCCTCACTCAACTCCCTCTCCTCACTCTCCTCACTCTCCTCACTCTCCTCAACCTCCTCATTCTCCTCACTCTCCTCCTCTCCTCACTCTCCTTCCTCTCCTCACTCTCATAACTCTTCTCCCTCTCCACACTCTCCTCAGACTCCTCACTACTAACTCTCCTCGCTCTCTTTCCTCTCCTCACGATACTCCCTCCCCTTACTCTCCTCACTCTCCTCACTCTCCTCACTCTCCTCAACTTCCTCATTCTCCTCACTCTCTTCCTCCCCTCACTCTCCATCCTCTCCTCACTCTCATAATGCTCCTCCCTCTAATAACTCTCCTCACTCTCCTCTCTCTCCTCACTCTCATCTCTCTCATCACTCTAATCACTCTCCTCACTCTCCTCACTCTCCTCACTCTCCTCACTCTCCTCACTCTCCTCATTCACCTCACTCTCCTCCCTCTCCTCCACTCTACTCCCTCTCCTCACTCTCGTAACACTCCTCCCTCTGCTCACTCTCCTCTCTCTCCTCACTCTCGTAACAATCCTCCCTCTCCTCACTCTCCTCTCTCGCCTCTCTCTCCTCACTCTCCTCCTTCTCCTCCCACTCCTCACTCTCCTCCCTCTCCTCGCTTTCCTCCCTCTCCTCCCTCTGCTCACCCTCTTCCCTCTCCTCGCACACCTCACTCTCCTCAATCTATTCACTCGCCTGACTCCCCTCACTCGCCTCACTCTCCTCACTCTTCTCACTCTCCTCCCGCTCCCCCCTCCTCCCTATCCTCACTCTCATCCCTCTGCAGCCTCTCATCACTCTCCTCCCTCTCCTCACTTGCCTCACTCTCCTCACTCTCCTCACTCTCCTCACACTCCTCACACTTTTCCCTATCCTCACTCTCCGCTCGCTCCACCCTCTCCTCACACTGTTCCCTCTGCACCATTCTTCACTCTCCTCCTTTCGTCACTCTCCGCCATCTCCTCAATCTCCTCACTCTTGTCACTCTCCTCAGTCTCCTCCCTCACCTCACTCTCCTCAATCTCCCCACTCTCATCACTCTCCTCACTCTCCTCACTCTCCTTCCTCTCCTCCCGCTCCTCACTCTCCACACTCTACTAACTCTCCTTCCTCTCCTCTCTCTCCTCACTCTCCTCATTCTCCTCATTCTCCTCACTTTCCTCACTCTCCTCACTCTCCTCACTCTCCTCATTCTCCTCACTCTCCTCACTCTCCTCAATTTCATCACTCTCCTCACTCTCATCACTCTCATCCCTCTCATCCCTCTCATCCCTCTCCTCACTCTTCTCACTCTCCTCACGATCCTCACTCTCATCACTCTCATCACTCTCATCAATCACATCACTCTCCTCCCTCTCCTCTCTCTCCTCACTCTCCTCACTCTTCTCACTCTTCTCACTCTTCTCACTCTCCTCATTCTCCTCACTCTCCTCACTCGCCTCACTCTACTCCATTTCCTCGTCTACTCACACTCCTCACTCTCCTCCCTCTCCTCCCTCTCTCCCGCTTCTCACTCTGCTCACTCTGCTCACTCTCCTCACTTTCCTCACACTCCTCACTATCCTCCCTCTCCTTACTCTCCTCACTCTCCTCACTCTCCTCCCTCTCCTCATTCTCCTCACTCTCCTCACTCTCCTCACTCTCCTCCCTCTCCTCACTCTCCTCAATCTCTTCAATATCCCGACTCGCCTTACTTGCCTCACTCAACTCCCTGTCCTCCCTCCCCTCACTCTCCTCACTCTCCTCCCTCTCCTCAACTTCCTCATTCTCCTCACTCTCCTCCTCCCCTCACTCTACTTCCTCTCCTCACTCTCATAACTCTCCTCCTTCTCCTCACTCTCCTGACTCTCCTCTCTCTCCTCACTCTCCTCATTCTCATTCCTCTCCTCATCTCATCAATCTCCTCACTCTCCTCACTCTCCTCACTCTCCTCACTCTCCTCACTTGCCTCACTCGCCTCACTCGCCTCACTGTACTCCCTCTCCTCTCTCCTCTCACTCTGTTCACTATCCTCCCTCTCCTCCCACACCTCATCTCCTCATTCTTCAACTCTCCTCCCTCTCCTCACTCTCGTAACTCTCCACCCTCTCCTCACTCTTCTCTCTCTCCTCCCTCTCCTCACTCTCCTCTCTCTCCTCTCTCTCGTCAGTCGCTTCACTCGCCTCACTCTCCTCACTATCCTCACTCTCCTCACTCTCCACTCTCTCCTTACTCTCTTCCTTCTCCTCACACTCCTCCCTCTCCTCGCTCTCCTCCCTCTCCTCACTCTGGTCACCCTCCTCCCTGTCCTCACACACCTCACTCTCCACCCTCTCCTCCCTCTCCTCACTCTCCTCTCACTCCTCACTCTCATCCTTCTCCTTCCACTCCTCACTCTCCTCCCTTTCCTCGCTCTCCTCGCTCTGCTCACCCTACTCCCTCTAATCACACACCTCACTCTCCACAATCTCTTCACTCTCCTGACTCGCCTCACTCTCCTCACTCTCCTCACTCTTCTCACTCTCCTCCCACTCCTCCTTATCCTCACTCTCCTCCCGCTCCTCCCTCTCCTCACTCTCATCCCCCTCCAGCCTCTCCTCACTCTCCTCACTCTCATCACTTGCCTCACTCTCCTCTCTCTCCTCACTCTCCTCCCACTTTTCCCTATTCTCACTCTCCTCTCGTTCCTCCCTCTCCTCACACTCCTCCCTCTACACCATTCTTCATTCTCCTCCTTTCGTCACTCTCCGCCATCTCCTCAATCTCCTCACTCTCGTCACTCTCCTCACTCTCCTCCCTCACCTCCCGCTCCTCACTCTCCTCAATCTCCCCACTCTCATCACTCTCCTCACTCTCCTCACTCTCCTTCCTCTCCTCCCTCTCCTCACTCTCCTCCATCTCTTCAATCTCCCGACTCGCCTTACTCGCCTCACTCAACTCCCTGTCCTCCCGCCCCTCACTCTCCTCACTCTCCTCACTCTCCTCCCTCTCCTCAACTTCCTCATTCTCCTCACTCTCCTACTCCCCTCACTCTCCTCACTAACCACCCTCTCCTCCCTCTTCCAACTTCCTCATTCTCCTCACTCTCCTCCTCCCCTCACTCTCCTTCCTCTCCTCACTCTCATAACTCTCCTCCTTCTCCTCACTCTCCTCACTCTCCTCTCTCTCCTCACTCTCCTCTCTCTCCTTCCTCTCCTCATCTCATCACTCTCCTCACTCTCCTCACTCTCCTCACTCTCCTCACTCTCCTCACTCGCATTACTCGCCTCACTCGCCTCACTCTACTTCCTCTCCTCTCTCCTCTCACTCTGTTCACTCTCCTCCATCTCCTCCCACACCTCATCTCCTCATTCTTCAACTCTCCTCCCTCTCCTCACTCTCGTAACTCTCCACCCTCTCCTCACTCTTCTCTCTCTCCTCCCTCTCCTCACTCTCCTCTCTCTCCTCTCTCTCGTCAGTCGCTTCACTCGCCTCACTCTCCTCACTATCCTCACTCCCCTCACTCTCCACCCTCTCCTCCCTCTCCTCACTCTCCTCACTCTCCTCTCACTCCTTACTCTCTTCCTTCTCATCACACTCCTCCCTCTCCTCGCTCTCCTCCCTCTCCTCACTCTGGTCACCCTCCTCCCTCTCCTCACACACCTCAATCTCCACCCTCTCCTCCCTCTCCTCACTCTCCTCTCACTCCTCACTCTCATCCTTCTACTTCCACTCCTCACTCTCCTCCCTTTCCTCGCTCTCCTCGCTCTGCTCACCCGACTCCCTCTAATCACACACCTCACTCTCCTCAACTCTTCACTCTCCTGACTCGCCTCACTCTCCTCACTCTCCTCACTCTTCTCACTCTGCTCCCACTCCTCCTTATCCTCAATCTCCTCCCGCTCCTCCCTCTCCTCACTCTCATCCCCCTCCAGCCTCTCCTCACTCTCCTCCCTCTCATCACTTGCCTCACTCTCCTCTCTCTCCTCACTCTCCTCCCACTTTTCCCTATCCTCACTCTCCTCTCGCTCCTCCCTCTCCTCACACTCCTCCCTCTACACCATTCTTCACTCTCCTCCTTTCATCACTCTCCGCCATCTCCTCAATCTCCTCACTCTCGTCACTCTCCTCACTCTCCTCCCTCACCTCCCGCTCCTCACTCTCCTCAATCTCCCCACTCTCATCACTCTCCTCACTCTCCTCACTCTCCTTCCTCTCCTCCCGCTCCTCACTCTACTCACACTCGTCACTCTACTAACTCTCCTCGCTCTCCTTCCTCTCCTCACTCTCATCTCTCTCCTCATTCTCCTCACTCTCATCACACTCATCACTCTCATCACTCTCATCACTCTCATCAATCTTCTCACTCTTCTCACTCCTCACTCTCCTCATTCTCCTCACTCTCCTCACTCGCCTCACTCTATTCCCTTTCCTCGTCTACTCACTCTCCTCACTCTCCTCACTCGCCTCGCTCGCCTCGCTCTCCTCGCTCTCCTCACTCTCCTCAACCTCTTCACTCTCCCGACTCGCCTCACTCTCCTCACTCTCCTCACTCTCCTCACTCGCCTCACTAGCCTCACTCGCCTCACTCTACTCCCTCTCCTCTCTCCTCTCACTCTGCTCACTCTCCTCCCTCTCCTCCCAAAACTCATCTCCTCATTCTTCAACTCCCCTCCCTCTCCTCACTCTCGTAACTCTCCACCCTCTCCTCACTCTTCTCTCTCTCCTCCCTCTCCTCACTCTCCTCTCTGTCCTCTCTCTCGTCAGTCGCTTCACTCACCTTACTCTCCTCACTATCCTCACTCTCCTCACTCTCCACCCTCTCCTCCCTCTCCTCACTCTCCTCACTCTCCTCTCACTCCTTACTCTCTTCCTTCTCCTCACACTCCTCCCTCTCCTCGCTCTCCTCCCTCTCCTCACTCTGGTCACCCTCCTCCCTCTCCTCACACACCTCACTCTGCACCCTCTCCTCCCTCTCCTCTCTCTCCTCTCACTGCTCACTCTCATCCTTCTCCTTCCACTCCTCACTCTCCTCCCTTTCCTCGCTTTCTTCGCTCTGCTCACCCTACTCCCTCTAATCACACACCTCACTCTCCTCAATCTCTTCACTCTCCTGACTCGCCTCACTCTCCTCACTCTCCTCACTCTTCTCAATATCCTCCCACTCCTCCTTATCCTCACTCTCCTCCCGCTCCTCCCTCTCCTCACTCTCATCCCCCTCCAGCCTCTCCTCACTCTCCTCCCTCTCATCACTTGCCTCACTCTCCTCTCTCTCCTCACTCTCCTCCCACTTTTCCCTATCCTCACTCTCTTCTCGCTCCTCCCTCTCCTCACACTCCTCCCTCTACACCATTCTTCACTCTCCTCCTTTCGTCACTCTCCGCCATCTCCTCAATCTCCTCACTCTCGTCACTCTCCTCACTCTCCTCCCTCACCTCCCGCTCCTCACTCTCCTCAATCTCCCCACTCTCATCACTCTCCTCACTCTCCTCACTCTCCTTCCTCTCCTCCCGCTCCTCACTCTCCTCACACTCGTCACTCTACTAACTCTCCTCGCTCTCCTTCCTCTCCTCACTCTCCTCTCTCTCCTCATTCTCCTCACTCTCATCACTCTCATCACTCTCATCACTCTCATCACTCTCATTAATCTTCTCACTCTTCTCACTCCTCACTCTCCTCATTCTCCTCACTCTCCTCACTCGCCTCACTCTACTCCCTTTCCTCGTCTACTCACTCTCCTCACTCTCCTCACTCGCCTCGCTCGCCTCGCTCTCCTCGCTCTCCTCACTCTCCTCAACCTCTTCCCTCTCCCGACTCGCCTCACTCTCCTCACTCTCCTCCCTCTCCTCAACTTCCTCATTCTCCTCACACTCCTCCTCTCCTCACTCTCCTCCCTCTCCTCACGCTCCTCCCTCTCCTCACTTTCCTCCTCCCCTCACTCTCCTGACTCTCTTCACTCTCCTTACTATCCTCCCTCTACTCACTCTCCTTCCACTCCTCAACGTCCTCATTCTCCTCACTCTCCTCCTCCCCTCACCTCACTATCCTCACTCTCCTCAACCTCTTCACTCTCCCGACTCGCCTCACTCGCCGCACTCAACTCCCTCCCCTCACTCTACTCACTCTCCTCACTTTCCATCCTCTCCTCAACTTCCTCATTATCCTCACTCTCCTCCTCCCCTCACTCTCCTCCTCCCCTCACTCTCCTCACTCTCCTCACTCTCCTCCCTCTCCACACTTTCCTCCTCCCCTCACTCTCCTGACTCTCCTCACTCTCCTCCCTCTCCTCACTCTCCTTCCTCTCCTCAACATCCTCATTTTCCTCACTCTCCTCCTCCCCTCACTCTCCTCGCTATCCTCACTCTCCTCAACTTCTTCACTCTCCCGACTCGCCTCACTCGCCTCACTCAACTCACTCTCCTCCCTCCCCTCACTCTCCTCACTCTCCTCACTTTCATCCCTTTTCTCAACTTCCTCATTCTCCTCACTCTCCTCCTCCCCTCACTCTCCTCATCCCCTCACTCTCCGCACTCTCCTCAGTCTCCTCACTCTCCTCCCTCTCCTCACTCTCCTCGCTCTCCTCCCTCCCCTTACTCTCCTCACTCTCCTCACTCAACTCCCGCTCCTCACTCTCCTCACTCTCCTCCCTCCCCTCACTCTCCTCACTCTCCTCACTCTCCTCCTCCCCTCACACTCCTCCCTCTCCTCAACTTCCTCATTCTCCTCACTCTCCTCCTCCCCTCACTATCCTCACTCTCCTCACTCTCCTCACTCTCCTCCCTCTCCTCAAATTCCTCATTCTCCTCACTTTCCTCCTCCTCTCACTCTCCTTCCTCTCCTCACTCTCCTCACTCTCCTCATATTCCTCATTCTCCTCACTCTCCTCCTCCCCTCACTCTCCTTCCTCTCCTCTCACTCTGCTCACTTTCCTCCCTCTCCTCCAACACCTCACTCTCCTCATTCTTCACACTCTTCTCCCTCTCCTCACTCTCGTAAATCTCCTGCCTCTCCTCACTCTCCTCTCTCTCCTCCCTCTCCTAACTTTCCTCTCTCTCCTCACTCTCCTCACTCTCCACCCTCTCCTCACTCTCCTCACTCTCTTCACTCTCCTCACTCTCCTCTCACTCCTCTTTCTCCTCCCACTCCTCCTTCTCCTCCCACTCCTCACTCTCCTCCCTCTATTCGCTCTACTCCCTCTCCTCACTCTGCTCACCCTCCTCCCTCTCCTCACACACATCACTCTCCTCAATCTCTTCACTCTCCTGACTCGCTTCACTCTCCTCACTCTTCTCACTCTCCTCCCACTCCTCCCTATCCTCACTCTCCTCCCGCTCCTCCCTCTCCTCCCTCTCCTCACTCTCATCCCTCTCCAGCTTCTCCTCACTCTCCTCCCTCTCATCACTTGCCTCACTCACCTCACTCTCCTCACTCTCCTCCCACTTTTCCCTATCCTCAATCTCCTCTCGCTCCTCCCTCTCCTCTCACTCCTCCCTCTACACCATTCTTCACTCTCCTCCTTTCGTCACTCTCTGCCATCTCCTCAATCTCCTCACTCTCCTCACTCTCCTCCCTCACCTCCCGCTCCTCACTCTCCTCAATCTCCCCACTCTCATCACTCTCCTCACTCTCCTCACTCTCTTCACTCTCCTCAATCTCCAACTCTCCTGCCTCTCCTGACTTTCCTCCTCCCCTCACTCTCCTCACTCTCCTCACTCTCCTCAGACTCCTCCCTCTCCTCACTCTCCTCCCTCTCCTCACTCTCCTCCCTCTCCTCACTCTCCTCCCGCTCTTGACTCTCCTCACTCTCCTCACTCTCCTCACTCTCCTCCTTTCCCTCACTCTCCTCCCTCTCCTCAACTTCCTCATTCTCCTCACTCTCCTCCTCCGCTCACTCTCCTCACTATCCTCACTCTCCTCACTCTCCTCACTCTCCTCCCTCTCCTCAACTTCCTCATTTTCCTCACTCTCCTCCTCCCCTCACTCTCCTTCCTCTCCCACTCTCCTCACTCTCCTCACTCTCCTCACTCTCCTCACTCGCCTCACTCGCCTCACTCTACTCCCTCTCCTCTCTCCTCTCACACTGCTCACTCTCCTCTCTCTCCTCCCACACCTCAGTCTCCTCATTCTTCACACTATCCTCCCTCTCCTCATTCTCGTAACTCTCCTCCCTCTCCTCACTCTCCTCTCTCTCCTCCCTCTCCTCACTCTCTTCTCTCTCCTCACTCTCCTCACTCTCCACCCTCGACTCCCTCCCCTCACTCTCCTCACTCTCCTCTCACTCCTCCTTCTCCTCCCACTCCTCACTCTCCTCCCTCTCCTCGCTCTCCTCCCTCTGCTCACCCTCCTCCCTCTCCTCACACACATCACTCTCCTAAATCTCTCTCACTCTCCTGACTCGCCTCACTCTCCTCACTCTTCTCACTCTCTTCCCACTCCTCCCTATCCTCACTCTCCTCTCGCTCCTCCTCTCCTCCCTCACCTCAATCTCATCCCTCTCCAGCCTCTCCTCACTCTCCTCCCTCTCATCACTTGCCTCACTCTCCTCACTCTCCTCACTCTCCTCCCACTTTTCCCTATCCTCACTCTCCTCTCGCTCCTCCCTCTCCTCCCTCTACACCATTCTTCACTCTCCTCACTCTCCGCCATCTCCTCAATCTCCTCACTCTCCTCACTCTCCTCAACCTCTTCACTCTTCCGACTCGCCTCACTCAACTCCCTCTCCTCCCTCCCCTCACTCTCCTCACTCTCCTCACTCTCCTCTCTCTCCTCTCCCTCCTCACTCTCCTCACTCTCCTCATTCGCCTCACTCGCCTCACATGCCTCACTCTTCTCACACTCCGCACTCTCCTCCCTATCCTCACTCTCCTCCCGCTCCACCCTCTCCTCATTCTCATCCCTCTCCTCCCTCTCCTCACTCTCCTCACTCTTCTCACTCTCCTCACACTCCTCCCACTTTTCCCTTTCCTCACTCTCCTCTCGCTCCTCCCTCTCCTCCCTCACCTCCCGCTCCTCACTCTCCTCAATCTCCCCACTCTCATCACTCTCCTCACTCGCCTCACTCTCCTCACTCTCCTTCCTCTCCTCCCTTTCCTCACTGTCCTCACTCTAATACCTTTCCTCTTCTACTCACTCTCCTCACTCTCCTCACACTCCTCACTCGCCTCGCTCTCCTCGCTCTCCTCACTCGCCTCACTCTAATACCTTTCCTCTTCTACTCACTCTCCTCACTCTCCTCACACTCGTCATTCTGCTAACTCTCCTCGCTCTCCTTCCTCTCCTCACTCTCCTATCTCTCCTCTCTCTCCTCATTCTCCTCATTCTCCTCACTCTTCTCACTCTCCTCACTCTCCTCACTCGCCTCACTCTAATACCTTTCCTCTTCTACTCGCTCTCCTCACTCTCCTCACACTCCTCACTCGCCTCGCTCTCCTCGCTCTCCTCACTCTCCTCACTCTCCGCCCTCTCCTCACTCTCCTAACTCTACTCTCTCTCCTCACACTACTCTCTCTCCTCACACTCCACTCTCGCCTCACTCTCCTCACTCTCCTCACTCTCCTCAATGTCTTCACTCTCCCGACTCGCCTCACTCGCCACAATCAACTCCCTCTCCTCACTCCCCTCACTCTGCTCACTGTCCTCACTCCCCTCCCGCTCCGCAACTTCCTCATTCTCCTCACTCTACTAATTCTCCTCGCTCTCCTTCCTCTCCTCACTCTCCTCACTCTCCTCTCTCTCCTCACTCTCATCACTCTCATCACTCTACTCACTCTATCACTCTACTCACTCAACTCAGTCTACTCCCTCTACTCCCTCTCCTCACTCTCCTCACTCTCCTCTCACTCAGCTCACTCTCCTTCCTCTCCTCCCACAGCTCACTCTCCTCATTCTTCACACTCTCCTCCCTCCCCTCACTCTCGCAACTCTCCTCACTCTCCTCACTCTCCTCACTCGCCTCACTCGCCTCACTCGCCAAACTCGCCTCACTCTCCTCACTCTCCTCCTGTCCTGACTCTCCTCACTCTCCTCACTCTCCTCCTCCCCTCACACTACTCCCTCTCCTCAACTTCCTCATTCTCCTCACTCTCCTCCTCCCCTCACTATCCTCACTCTCCTCACTCTCCTCACTCTCCTTCCTCTCCTCAAATTCCTCATTCTCCTCACTCTCCTCCTCCCTCACTCTCCTTCCTCTCCTCACTCTCCTCACTCTCCTCATATTCCTCATTCTCCTCACTCTCCTCCTCCCCTCACTCTCCTTCCTCTCCTCTCACTCTGCTCACTTTCCTCCC
Organism: Pristiophorus japonicus; assembly: GCF_044704955.1. Lineage (NCBI taxonomy): Eukaryota > Metazoa > Chordata > Chondrichthyes > Pristiophoridae > Pristiophorus > Pristiophorus japonicus. Next base: position 69,018 of record NW_027250844.1, on the reverse strand, counting down.
TCTCCTCCAACACCTCACTCTCCTCATTCTTCACACTCTTCTCCCTCTCCTCACTCTCGTAAATCTCCTGCCTCTCCTCACTCTCCTCTCTCTCCTCCCTCTCCTAACTTTCCTCTCTCTCCTCACTCTCCTCACTCTCCACCCTCTCCTCACTCTCCTCACTCTCTTCACTCTCCTCACTCTCCTCTCACTCCTCTTTCTCCTCCCACTCCTCCTTCTCCTCCCACTCCTCACTCTCCTCCCTCTCCTCGCTCTACTCCCTCTCCTCACTCTGCTCACCCTCCTCCCTCTCCTCACACACATCACTCTCCTCAATCTCTTCACTCTCCTGACTCGCTTCACTCTCCTCACTCTTCTCACTCTCCTCCCACTCCTCCCTATCCTCACTCTCCTCCCGCTCCTCCCTCTCCTCCCTCTCCTCACTCTCATCCCTCTCCAGCTTCTCCTCACTCTCCTCCCTCTCATCACTTGCCTCACTCACCTCACTCTCCTCACTCTCCTCCCACTTTTCCCTACCCTCAATCTCCTCTCGCTCCTCCCTCTCCTCTCACTCCTCCCTCTACACCATTCTTCACTCTCCTCCTTTCGTCACTCTCCGCCATCTCCTCAATCTCCTCACTCTCCTCACTCTCCTCCCTCACCTCCCGCTCCTCACTCTCCTCAATCTCCCCACTCTCATCACTCTCCTCACTCTCCTCACTCTCTTCACTCTCCTCAATCTCCTCACTCTCCTGCCTCTCCTGACTTTCCTCCTCCCCTCACTCTCCTCACTCTCCTCACTCTCCTCAGACTCCTCCCTCTCCTCACTCTCCTCCCTCTCCTCACTCTCCTCCCTCTCCTCACTCTCCTCCCGCTCTTGACTCTCCTCACTCTCCTCACTCTCCTCACTCTCCTCCTTTCCCTCACTCTCCTCCCTCTCCTCAACTTCCTCATTCTCCTCACTCTCCTCCTCCGCTCACTCTCCTCACTATCCTCACTCTCCTCACTCTCCTCACTCTCCTCCCTCTCCTCAACTTCCTCATTCTCCTCACTCTCCTCCTCCCCTCACTCTCCTTCCTCTCCCACTCTCCTCACTCTCCTCACTCTCCTCACTCTCCTCACTCTCCTCACTCGCCTCACTCGCCTCACTCTACTCCCTCTCCTCTCTCCTCTCACACTGCTCACTCTCCTCCCTCTCCTCCCACACCTCAGTCTCCTCATTCTTCACACTCTCCTCCCTCTCCTCATTCTCGTAACTCTCCTCCCTCTCCTCACTCTCCTCTCTCTCCTCCCTCTCCTCACTCTCTTCTCTCTCCTCACTCTCCTCACTCTCCACCCTCTACTCCCTCCCCTCACTCTCCTCACTCTCCTCTCACTCCTCCTTCTCCTCCCACTCCTCACTCTCCTCCCTCTCCTCGCTCTCCTCCCTCTGCTCACCCTCCTCCCTCTCCTCACACACATCACTCTCCTAAATCTCTTCACTCTCCTGACTCGCCTCACTCTCCTCACTCTTCTCACTCTCTTCCCACTCCTCCCTATCCTCACTCTCCTCTCGCTCCTCCCTCTCCTCCCTCACCTCAATCTCATCACTCTCCAGCCTCTCCTCACTCTCCTCCCTCTCATCACTTGCCTCACTCTCCTCACTCTCCTCACTCTCCTCCCACTTTTCCCTATCCTCACTCTCCTCTCGCTCCTCCCTCTCCTCCCTCTACACCATTCTTCACTCTCCTCACTCTCCGCCATCTCCTCAATCTCCTCACTCTCCTCACACTCCTCAACCTCTTCACTCTTCCGACTCGCCTCACTCAACTCCCTCTCCTCCCTCCCCTCACTCTCCTCACTCTCCTCACTCTCCTCTCTCTCCTCTCCCTCCTCACTCTCCTCACTCTCCTCACTCGCCTCACTCGCCTCACATGCCTCACTCTTCTCACACTCCGCACTCTCCTCCCTATCCTCACTCTCCTCCCGCTCCACCCTCTCCTCATTCTCATCCCTCTCCTCACTCTCCTCACTCTCCTCACTCTCCTCACTCTCCTCACACTCCTCCCACTTTTCCCTTTCCTCACTCTCCTCTCGCTCCTCCCTCTCCTCCCTCAACTCCCGCTCCTCACTCTCCTCAATCTCCCCACTCTCATCACTCTCCTCACTCGCCTCACTCTCCTCACTCTCCTTCCTCTCCTCCCTTTCCTCACTGTCCTCACTCTAATACCTTTCCTCTTCTACTCACTCTCCTCACTCTCCTCACACTCCACACTCGCCTCGCTCTCCTCACTCTCCTCACTCGCCTCACTCTAATACCTTTCCTCTTCTACTCACTCTCCTCACCCTCCTCACACTCGTCACTCTGCTAACTCTCCTCGCTCTCCTTCCTCTCCTCACTCTCCTATCTCTCCTCTCTCTCCTCATTCTCCTCATTCTCCTCACTCTTCTCACTCTCCTCACTCTCCTCACTCGCCTCACTCTAATACCTTTCCTCTTCTACTCACTCTCCTCACTCTCCTCACACTCCTCACTCGCCTCGCTCTCCTCGCTCTCCTCACTCTCCTCACTCTCCGCCCTCTCCTCACTCTCCTAACTCTACTCTCTCTCCTCACACTACTCTCTCTCCTCACACTCCACTCTCGCCTCACTCTCCTGACTCTCCTCACTCTCCTCAATGTCTTCACTCTCCCGACTCGCCTCACTCGCCACAATCAACTCCCTCTCCTCCCTCCCCTCACTCTGCTCACTGTCCTCACTCCCCTCCCGCTCCTCAACTTCCTCATTCTCCTCACTCTACTAATTCTCCTCGCTCTCCTTCCTCTCCTCACTCTCCTCACTCTCCTCTCTCTCCTCACTCTCATCACTCTCATCACTCTACTCACTCTATCACTCTACTCACTCAACTCAGTCTACTCCCTCTACTCCCTCTCCTCACTCTCCTCACTCTCCTCTCACTCAGCTCACTCTCCTTCCTCTCCTCCCACAGCTCACTCTCCTCATTCTTCACACTCTCCTCCCTCCCCTCACTCTCGCAACTCTCCTCACTCTCCTCACTCTCCTCACTCGCCTCACTCGCCTCACTCGCCAAACTCGCCTCACTCTCCTCACTCTCCTCCTGTCCTGACTCTCCTCCCTCACCTCCCTCTCCTCAATCTCCCCACTCTCATCACTCTCCACCCTCTCCTCACTCTCCTCCCTCTCCTCACTCTCCTCCCTCTCCTCACTCTCCTCCCGCTCCTCACTCTCCTCACTCTCCTCACTCGCCTCATTCGCCTCACTGTCCTTACTCTCCTCACTCTCCTCCCTCTCCTCACTATCCTCACTCTCCTCCCTCTCCTCACTCTCCTCACTCTCCTCACTCTCCTCCCTCTCCTCAACTTTCTCATTCTCCTCACTCTCCTCCGCCCTTCACTCTCCTTCATCTCCTGACTCTCATAACTCTCCTCCCTCTCCTCACTCTCCTCACACTCAACACTCTACTAGCTCTACTCGCTCTGCTTCCTCTCCTCACTCTCCTCCCTCCCCTCACTCTACTCACTCTCCTCACTCTCCTCACTCTCCTCACTCTCCTCACTCTCCTCAACTTCCCCATTCTCCTCACTCTCCTCCTCCCCTCACTCTCCTTCCTCTCCTCACTCTCATAACTCTCCTCCCTCTACTAACTCTCCTCACTCTGCTCTCTCTCCTCACTCTCATTTCTCTCCAGACTCTCCTCACGCTCCTCACTCTCCTCACTCTCCTCACTCTCCTCAACCTCTTCACTCTCCCGACTCGCCTCACTCAACTCCCTCTCCTCCCTCCCCTCACTCTCCTCACTCTCCTCACTCTCCTCTCTCTCCTCTCTTTCCTCCCTCTCCTCACTCTCCTCACTCGCCTCACTCGCCTCACATGCCTCACTCTTCTCACTCTCCGCACTCTCCTCCCTATCCTCACTCTCCTCCCGCTCCACCCTCTCCTCACTCTCATCCCTCTCCTCACTCTCCTCACTCTCCTCACTCTCCTCACTCTCCTCACTCTCCTCACACTCCTCCCACTGTTCCCTTTCCTCACTCTCCTCTCGCTCCTCCCTCTCCTCCCTCTTCTCACTCTCCTCAATCTCCTCATTCTTCTCACCCTCCTCCCTCTCCCCACTTTACTCACTCTACTCACTTTCCTCCCTCTCCTCACACTCCTCCCTCTACACCATTCTTCACTCTCCTCACTCTCGTGACTCTCCACCATCTCCTCAATCTCCTCACTCTCGTCACTCTCCTCACTCTCCTCACTCGCCAAACTCGCCTCACTCTCCTCACTCTCCTCACTCTCCTCACTCTCCTCACTCTCCTCAACTTCCTCATTCTCCTCACTCTCCTCCTCCCCTCACTCTCCTCACTCTCATAACTCTCTTCCCTGTACTAACTTTCCTCACTCTGCTCTCTCTCTTCACTCTCATCTCTCTCCTCACTCTCCTCACTCTCCTCACTCTCCTCACTGTCCTCACTCTCCTCAACCTCTTCACTCTCCTGACTCTCCTCCCTCACCTCCCTCTCCGCACTCTCCTCAATCTCCCCACTCTCATCACTGTCCACCCGCTCCTCACTCTCCTCACTCTCCTCCCTCTCCTCACTCTCCTCACTCACCTCCCGCTCCTCACTCTGCTCACTCTCCTCACTCGTCTCATTTGCCTCACTCTCCTCACTCTCCTCACTCACCTCACTCTCCTTCCTCTCCTCACTATCCTCACTCTCCTCCCTCTCCTCACTCTCCTCAATCTCTTCACTCTCCGGACTCGCCTCACTCGCCTCACTCTCCTCCCTCTCCTCAACTTCCTCATTCTCCTCCTCCCCTCACTCTACTTCCTCTCCTCACTCTCATAACTCTCCTCCCTCTCCTCACACCATTCAGTCTACTAACTCTCCTCGCTCTCATTCCTCTCCTCACTCTCCTCACTCTCCTCAACTTCCTCATTCTACTCACTCTACTCCTCCCCTGACTCTCCTTCCTCTCCTGACTCTCATAACTCTCCTCCCTCTACTAACTCTCCTCACTCTCCTCTCTCTCCTCACTCTCATCTCTCTCATCACTCTCATCACTCTCCTCACTCTCCTCACTCTCCTCACTCTCCTCACTCTCCTCCCTCTCTTCACTCTCCTCACTCTCCTCACTCTCCTCACTCGCCTCACTCTACTCCCTCTCCACACTCTCCTCTCTCCTCTCACTCTGCTCACTCTCCTCCCTCTCCTCCCACACCTTACTCTCCTCATTCTTCACACTCTCCTCCCTCTCCTCACTCTCCTCAATCTCTTCCCTCTCCGGACTCTCCTCACTCTCCTCACTCACCTCACTCTCCTCCCTCTCCTCAACTTCCTCATTCTCCTCACTCTCCTCCTCCCCTCACTCTCCTTCCTCTCCTCACTCTCATAACTCTACTCCCTCTCCTCATTCTCCTCACACTCCTCACTCGACTAACACTCCTCGCTTTCATTCCTCTCCTCACTCTCCTCCCTCCCCTAACTCTCCTCACTCTCCTCACTCTCCTCAACTTCCTCATTCTCCTCACTCTCATCCTGCCCTGACTCTCCTTCCTCTCCTCACTCTCATAACTCTCCTCCCTCTACTAACTCTCCTCACTCTCCTCTCTCTCCTCACTCTCATCTCTCTCATCACTCTCCTCACTCTCCTCACTCTCCTCACTCTCCTCAACCTCTTCACTGTCTCGACTCGCCTCACTCAACTCCCTCTCCTCCCTCCCCTCACTCTGCTCACTCTCCTCACTCTACTCCCTCTCCTCAACTTCCTCATTCTCCTCCTCCCCTCACTCTCCTCCTCCCCTCACTCTCCTCTCTCTCCTCTCTCTCCTCACTCTCTTCACTCGCCTCACTCGCCTCACTTGCCTCACATGCCTCACTCTCCTCACTCTCCTCACTCTCCTCCTCTCCTGACTCTACTCCCTCTACTCCCTCTCCTCACTCTCCTCACTCTCCATTCTCCTCTCACTCTGCACACTCTACTCCCTCCCCTCCCACACCTCACTCTCCTCATTCTTCACACTCTCCTCCCTCCCCTCACTCTCGTGACTCGCCTCACTGTCCTCACTCTCCTCACTCTCCTCACTCGCCTCACTCACCTCACTCTCCTCCCTCACCTCCCTCTCCTCACTCTCCTCAATTTCCCACTCTCATCACTCTCCACCCGCTCCTCACTCTCCTCCTTCTCCTCAACTTCCACATTCTCCTCACGCTCCTCCTCCCCACACTCTCCTTCCTCTCCTCACTCTCATAACTCTCCTCCCTCTCCTCACTCTCCTCACACTCCTCACTCTACTAACTCTCCTCGCTCTCCTTCCTCTCCTCACTCTTCTCCCTCCCCTCACTCTCCTCACTCTCCTCAACTTCCTCATTCTCCTCACTCTCCTCCTCCCCTCACTCTCCTTCCTCTCCTCACTCTCATAACTCTCCTCCCACTGAAAACTCTCCTCACACTGCTCACTCTCTTCACTCTCCTCACTCTCCTCACTCTCCTCAACCTCTTCACTCTCCCGACTCGTCTCACTCAACTCCCTCTCCTCCCTCCCCTCACTCTACTCCTCCCCTCACTCTCCTCACTCTCCTCACTCGCCTCACTCGCCTCACATGCCTCATTCTCCTCACTCTCCTCACTCTCCTCCCTATCCTCCCAATCCTCACTCTCCTCCCGCTCCACCCTCTCCTCACTCTGATCCCTCTCCAGCCTCTCCTCACTCTCCTCCCTCTCCTCACTTGCCTCACTCTCCTCACTCTCCTCACACTCCTCCCACTTTTCACTTTCCTCACTCTCCTCTCGCTCCTCCCTCTCCTCCCTCTACTCACTCTCCTCAATCTCCTCATTCTTCTCACTCTCCTCCCTCTCCCCACTTTACTCACTCTACTCACTTTCCTCCCTCTCCTCACACACCTCCCTCTACACCATTCTTCACTCTCCTCCTTTCATCACTCTCCGCCATCTCCTCAATCTCCTCACTCTCGTTTCTCCTCACTCTCCTCACTCGCCAAACTCGCCTCACTCTCCTCACTCTCCTCCTCTCCTGACTCTCCTCCCTCACCTCCCTCTCCTCACTCTCCTCTATCTCCCCACTCTCATCACTCTCCACCCGCTCAGCACTCTCCTCACTCTCCTCATTCTCTTCCCTCTCCTCACTCTCCTCCCGCTCCTCACTCTGCTCACTCCTTTCACTCGCCTCATTTGCCTCACTCTCCTCACTCTCCTCACTCTCCTCACTCTCCTCACTCTCCGCCCTCTCCTCACTCTCCTCAATCTCTTCACTCTCCTTCCTCTCCTCACTCTCATAACTCTCCTCCCTCTACTAACCCTCCTCACTCTCCTCTCTCTCCTCATTCTCATCTCCCTCATCACTCTCATCACTCTCCTCACTCTCATCACTCTCAACACTCTCCTCACTCTCCGCCCTCTCCTCACTCTCCTCACTCGCCTCACTCTACTCCCTCTACTCACTCTCCTCTCACTCTGCTCACTCTCCTCCCTCTCCTCCCACACCTCACTCTCCTCATTCTTCACACTCTCCTCCCTCTCCTCACTCTCCTCACTCTCCTCAACCTCTTCACTCTCCCGACTCGCATCACTCGCCTCACTCAACTCCCTCTCCTCCCTCCCCTCACTCTCCTCACTCTCCTCACTCTACTCCCTCTCATCAACTTCCTCATTCACCTCCTCCCCTCACTCTCCTCCTCCCCTCACTCTCCTCTCTCTCCTCTCTCTCCTCACTCTCCTCACTCGCCTCACTCGCCTCACACGCCTCACTCTCCTCACTCTCCTCAACTTCCTCATTCTACTCACTCTCCTCCTCCCCTCACTCTCCTTCCTCTCCTCACTCTCATAACTCTTCTCCCTGTCCTCACTCTCCTCTCACTCCTTACTCTGCTCCTTCTCCTCCCACTCCTCACTCTCCTCGCTCTCCTCCCTCTCCTCTCTCCTCTCACTCTGCTCACCCTCCTCCCTCTCCTCACACACCTCAACCTCCTCAATCTCTTCACTCTCCTCCTTTCGTCATTCTCCGCCATCTCCTCAATCTCCTCACTCTCGTCACTCTCCTCACTCTCCTCACTCTCCACACTCGCGAAACTCGCCTCACTCACCTCACTCTCCTGACTCTCCTCCCTCACCTCCCTCTCCTCACTCTCCTCAATCTCCCCACTCTCATCAGTCTCCTCACTCTCCTCAGTCTCCTCACTCTCCTCCCTCTCCTCACTTTCCTTCCTCTCCTCACTCTCCTAACTCTCCTCCCGCTCCTCACTCTCCTCACACTCCTCATTCGACTAAAACTCCTCGCTCTCCTTCCTCTCCTCACTCTCCTCTCTCTCCTCATTCTCCTCATTCTCCTCACTCTCCTCACTATCCTCACTCTCATCACTCTGCTCCCTCTCCTCCCTCCCTCTCCTCCTTCTCCTCACACACCTCACTCTCCTCACTGTCCTCCCTCTCCTCACTCTCTTCACTCTCCTCACTCGCCTCCCTTTCCTCGTCTACTCACTGTCCTCACTCTCCTCAGCTCCTCACTCTCCTCACTCGCATCATTCGCCTCACTCTCCTCACTATCCTCACTCTCCTCACTCTTCTCACTCTCCTCCATCTCCTCCCTCTCCTCACTATCACTCTCCTCACTCTCCTCACTCTCCTCACTCTCCTCTCTCTCCTCACTCTCCTCCCTCTCCTCCCTCTCCTCAATCTCTTCACTCTCCCTATTCGCCGCACTCGCCTCACTCAAACTCCCTCTCCTCCCTCCCCTCACTCTCATCACTCTCCTCACTCTCCTCCCTCTCCTCAACTTCCACATTCTCCTCACTCTCCTCCTCCCCTCACTCTCCCTCCTCTCCTCACTCTCATAACTCTCCTCCCTCTCCTCACTCTCCTCACACTCCTCACTCTACTAACTCTCCTCCTCCCCTCACTCTCCTTCCTCTCCTCACTCTCATAACTCTCCTCACACTCCTCACTCTACTAACTCTCCTCGCTCTCTTCACTCTCCTCACACTCCCTCACTCTCCTCACTCTCATCACTCTCCTCACTCTCATCACTCTCATCACTCTCCTCACTCTCCTCACTCTCCTCACTCTCCTCAGTCGCTTCACTCGCCTCACTCGTCTCACTCTCCTCCTCCCCTCACTCTCCTTCCTCTCCTCACTCTCATAACTCTCCTCACACTCCTCACTCTACTAACTCTCCTCGCTCTCTTCACTCTCCTCACACTCCCTCACTCTCCTCACTCTCATCACTCTCCTCACTCTCCTCCCTCTCCTCGCTCTCCTCCCTCTCCTCACTCTCATCACTCTCCTGACTCCCCTCACTCGACTCACTCTCCTCACTCTTCTCACTCTCCTCCCACTCCTCCCTATGCTCACTCTCCTCCCTCTCCTCAGTCTCATCCCTCTCCAGCCTCTGCTCACTCTCCTCCCTCTCCTCACTTGCCTCACTCTCCTCACTCTCCTCACTCTCCTCCCACTTTTCCCTATCCTCACTCTCCTCTCGCTCCTCCCTCTCCTCACTCTCCTCTCTCCTCTCTCCGCTCACTCTGCTCAACCTCCTCCCTCTCCTCACATACCTCACTCTGCTCAATCTCTTCAATCTCCTGACTCCCCTCACTCGACTCACTCTCCTCACTCATCTCACTCTCCTCCCACTCCTCCCCATGCTCACTCTCCTCAAGCTCGTCCCTCTCCTCCCTCTCCTCAGTCTCATCCCTCTCCAGCCTCTCCTCACTCTCCTCCCTCTCCTCACTTGCCTTACTCTCCTCAATCTCCTCACTCTCATCACTCTCCTCACTCTCCTCAGTCTCCTCACTCTCCTCCCTCTCCTCACTCTCCTTCCTCTCCTCACACTCTTAACTCTCCTCCCGCTCCTCTCTCTCCTCACTCTCCTCACACTCCTCACTCTACTAACTCTCCTCCCTCTCCTTCCTCTCCTCACTCTCCTCACTCTCCTCACTCTCCTCATTCTCCTCATTCTCCTCACTCTCCTCACTATCCTCACTCTCATCACTCTCCTCCCACACTCTCCTCACTCTCCTCCCTCTCCTCCCTCTCCTCACTCTCCTCACTCTCCTCACTCTACTCCCATTCCTCACGCTCCTCACTCTCCTCACTCGCCTCACTCTCCTCACTCTTCTCACTCTCCTCCATCTCCTCCCCCTCCTCACTCTCATCACTCTCCTCACTCTCCTTACTCTCCTCACTCTCCTCACTCTCCTCTCTCTCCTCACTCTCCTCTCTCACCTCACTCTCCTCTCTCTCCTCCCTCTCCTCAATTTATTCACTCTCCCGACAGCCTCACTCACCTCACTCAACTCCCTCTCCTCCCTCCCCTCACTTTCCTCACTCTCCTCACGCTCCTCAACTTCCTCATTCTACTCACTCTCCTCCTCCCCTCACTCTCCTTCCTCTCCTCACTCTCATAACTCTTCTCCCTCTTCTCACTCTCCTCACACTCCTCACACTCCTCTCTCTCCTCGCTCTCCTCACTCTCCTCTCTCTCCTCTCTCTCCTCACTCTCATCACTCTCATCCCTCTCCTCCCTCTCCTCACTCTCCTCACTCTGCTCACTCTCCTCACTCGCCTCACTCTACTCCCTCTCCTCACTCTCCTCTCTCCTCTCACTCTGCTCACTCTCCTCCCACAAATCACTCTCCTCATTCTTCACACTCTCCTCTCTCCTCACTCTCGTAACTCTCATCCGTCTCCTCACTCTCCTCTCTCTCCTCATTCTCCTCACTCTCCTCAGTTGCTTCACTCGCCTCACTCTCCTCACTCTCCACCCCCCTCACTCTCCTCACTCTCCTCTCACTCCTCACTCTCCTCCTTCTCCTCCCACTCCTCAATCTCCTCGCTCTCCTCGCTCTCCGCACTCTCCTCGCTCTCCTCTCTCCTCTCATTCTGCTCACCCTCCTCCCTCTCCTCACACACCTCACTCTCCTCAATCTCTTCAATCTCCTGACTCCCCTCACTCGACTCACTCTCCTCACTCTTCTCACTCTCCTCCCACTCCTCCCTATGCTCACTCGCCTCCCGCTCCTCCCTAACCTCCCTCTCCTCAGTCTCATTCCTCTCCAGCCTCTCCTCACTCTCCTCCCTCTCCTCACTTGCCTCACTCTCCTCAATCTCCTCACACTCCTCCCACTTTTCCCTATCCTCACTCTCCTCTCGTTCCTCCCTCTCCTCACACTCCTCCCTCTACACCATTCTTCACTCTCCTCCTTTCATCACTCTCCGCCATCTCCTCAATCTCCTCACTCTCGTCACTCTCCTCACTCTCCTCCCTCACCTCCCGCTCCTCACACTCCTCAATCTCCCCACTCTCATCACTCTCCTCACTCTCCTCACTCTCCTTCCTCTCCTCCCGCTCCTCACTCTACTCACACTCGTCACTCTACTAACTCTCCTCGCTCTCCTTCCTCTCCTCACTCTCATCTCTCTCCTCATTCTCCTCACTCTCATCACACTCATCACTCTCATCACTCTCATCACTCTCATCAATCTTCTCACTCTTCTCACTCCTCACTCTCCTCATTCTCCTCACTCTCCTCACTCGCCTCACTCTACTCCCTTTCCTCGTCTACTCACTCTCCTCACTCTCCTCACTCGCCTCGCTCGCCTCGCTCTCCTCGCTCTCCTCACTCTCCTCAACCTCTTCACTCTCCCGACTCGCCTCACTCTCCTCACTCTCCTCACTCTCCTCACTCGCCTCACTCGCCTCACTCGCCTCACTCTACTCCCTCTCCTCTCTCCTCTCACTCTGCTCACTCTCCTCCCTCTCCTCCCAAAACTCATCTCCTCATTCTTCAACTCCCCTCCCTCTCCTCACTCTCGTAACTCTCCACCCTCTCCTCACTCTTCTCTCTCTCCTCCCTCTCCTCACTCTCCTCACACTCCTCACTCTCCTCAACTTCCCCATTCTCCTCACTCTCCTCCTCCCCTCACTCTCCTTCCTCTCCTCACTCTCATAACTCTCCTCCCTCTACTAACTCTCCTCACTCTGCTCTCTCTCCTCACTCTCATTTCTCTCCAGACTCTCCTCACGCTCCTCACTCTCCTCACTCTCCTCACTCTCCTCAACCTCTTCACTCTCCCGACTCGCCTCACTCAACTCCCTCTCCTCCGTCCCCTCACTCTCCTCACTCTCCTCACTCTCCTCTCTCTCCTCTCTTTCCTCACTCTCCTCACTCTCCTCACTCGCCTCACTCGCCTCACATGCCTCACTCTTCTCACTCTCCGCACTCTCCTCCCTATCCTCACTCTCCTCCCGCTCCACCCTCTCCTCACTCTCATCCCTCTCCTCACTCTCCTCACTCTCCTCACTCTCCTCACTCTCCTCACTCTCCTCACACTCCTCCCACTGTTCCCTTTCCTCACTCTCCTCTCGCTCCTCCCTCTCCTCCTTCTTCTCACTCTCCTCAATCTCCTCATTCTTCTCACCCTCCTCCCTCTCCCCACTTTACTCACTCTACTCACTTTCCTCCCTCTCCTCACACTCCTCCCCCTACACCATTCTTCACTCTCCTCACTCTCGTGACTCTCCACCATCTCCTCAATCTCCTCACTCTCGTCACTCTCCTCACTCTCCTCACTCGCCAAACTCGCCTCACTCTCCTCACTCTCCTCACTCTCCTCACTCTCCTCACTCTCCTCAACTTCCTCATTCTCCTCACTCTCCTCCTCCCCTCACTCTCCTCACTCTCATAACTCTCCTCCCTGTACTAACTTTCCTCACTCTGCTCTCTCTCTTCACTCTCATCTCTCTCCTCACTCTCCTCACTCTCCTCACTCTCCTCACTGTCCTCACTCTCCTCAACCTCTTCACTCTCCTGACTCTCCTCCCTCACCTCCCTCTCCGCACTCTCCTCAATTTCCCCACTCTCATCACTGTCCACCCGCTCCTCACTCTCCTCACTCTCCTCCCTCTCCTCACTCTCCTCACTCACCACCCGCTCCTCACTCTGCTCACTCTCCTCACTCGTCTCATTTGCCTCACTCTCCTCACTCTCCTCACTCACCTCACTCTCCTTCCTCTCCTCACTATCCTCACTCTCCTCCCTCTCCTCACTCTCCTCAATCTCTTCACTCTCCGGACTCGCCTCACTCGCCTCACTCAACTCCCTCTCCGCACTCTCCTCACTCTCCTCACTCTCCTCCCTCTCCTCAACTTCCTCATTCTCCTCCTCCCCTCACTCTACTTCCTCTCCTCACTCTCATAACTCTCCTCCCTCTCCTCACACCATTCAGTCTACTAACTCTCCTCGCTCTCATTCCTCTCCTCACTCTCCTCACTCTCCTCAACTTCCTCATTCTACTCACTCTACTCCTCCCCTGACTCTCCTTCCTCTCCTGACTCTCATAACTCTCCTCCCTCTACTAACTCTCCTCACTCTCCTCTCTCTCCTCACTCTCATCTCTCTCATCACTCTCATCACTCTCCTCACTCTCCTCACTCTCCTCACTCTCCTCACTCTCCTCCCTCTCTTCACTCTCCTCACTCTCCTCACTCTCCTCACTCGCCTCACTCTACTCCCTCTCCACACTTTACTCACTCTGCTCACTCTCCTCCCTCTCCTCCCACACCTTACTCTCCTCATTCTTCACACTCTCCTCCCTCTCCTCACTCTCCTCAATCTCTTCACTCTCCGGACTCGCCTCACTCGCCTCACTCAACTCCCTCTCCTCACTCTCCTCACTCACCTCACTCTCCTCCCTCTCCTCAACTTCCTCATTCTCCTCACTCTCCTCCTCCCCTCACTCTCCTTCCTCTCCTCACTCTCATAACTCTCCTCCCTCTCCTCATTCTCCTCACACTCCTCACTCGACTAACACTCCTCGCTTTCATTCCTCTCCTCACTCTCCTCCCTCCCCTAACTCTCCTCACTCTCCTCACTCTCCTCAACTTCCTCATTCTCCTCACTCTCATCCTGCCCTGACTCTCCTTCCTCTCCTCACTCTCATAACTCTCCTCCCTCTACTAACTCTCCTCACTCTCCTCTCTCTCCTCACTCTCATCTCTCTCATCACTCTCCTCACTCTCCTCACTCTCCTCACTCTCCTCACTCTCCTCAACCTCTTCACTGTCTCGACTCGCCTCACTCAACTCCCTCTCCTCCCTCCCCTCACTCTGCTCACTCTCCTCACTCTACTCCCTCTCCTCAACTTCCTCATTCTCCTCCTCCCCTCACTCTCCTCCTCCCCTCACTCTCCTCTCTCTCCTCTCTCTCCTCACTCTCTTCACTCGCCTCACTCGCCTCACTTGCCTCACATGCCTCACTCTCCTCACTCTCCTCACTCTCCTCCTCTCCTGACTCTACTCCCTCTACTCCCTCTCCTCACTCTCCTCACTCTCCATTCTCCTCTCACTCTGCACACTCTACTCCCTCCCCTCCCACACCTCACTCTCCTCATTCTTCACACTCTCCTCCCTCCTCTCACTCTCGTGACTCGCCTCACTGTCCTCAGTCTCCTCACTCTCCTCACTCGCCTCACTCACCTCACTCTCCTCCCTCACCTCCCTCTCCTCACTCTCCTCAATTTCCCACTCTCATCACTCTCCACCCGCTCCTCACTCTCCTCCTTCTCCTCAACTTCCACATTCTCCTCACGCTCCTCCTCCCCACACTCTCCTTCCTCTCCTCACTCTCATAACTCTCCTCCCTCTCCTCACTCTCCTCACACTCCTCACTCTACTAACTCTCCTCGCTCTCCTTCCTCTCCTCACTCTTCTCCCTCCCCTCACTCTCCTCACTCTCCTCAACTTCCTCATTCTCCTCACTCTCCTCCTCCCCTCACTCTCCTTCCTCTCCTCACTCTCATAACTCTCCTCCCACTGAAAACTCTCCTCACACTGCTCACTCTCCTCACTCTCCTCACTCTCCTCACTCTCCTCAACCTCTTCACTCTCCCGACTCGTCTCACTCAACTCCCTCTCCTCCCTCCCCTCACTCTACTCCTCCCCTCACTCTCCTCACTCTCCTCACTCTCCTCAGTCGCCTCACTCGCCTCACTCGCCTCACTCTCCTCACTTTCATCCCGCTCCTCACCCAACTCCCTCTACACCTTTCCTCACTCTCCTAATCTCGTCACACTCCGCCGCTCCTCAATCTCCTCACTCTCCTCTCGCGTCTTACTCTCCTCACTATCCTCACTCTCATCACTCCCATTACTCTGCTCCCTCTCCTCAATCTCCTCACTCTCCTTCCTCTACTCCCGCTCCTCACTCTCCTCACTCTTGTCACTCTGCGCACTTTCCTCACTCTCCTCCCTCTCTCCTCTCTCCTCAGTCTCCTCACTATCCACCCTCTCCTCCCTCTCCTGACTCTCCTCACTCTGCTCACTCTCCTCACTCTCCTCACTCTCCTCTCGCTCCTCACTCTCCTCACTCTCCTCACTCTCCTCACTCTCCTCACTCTCCACCATCTCCTCAATCTCCTCACTCTCCTCAATCTCATCACTCTCATCACTCTCATCGCTCTCCTCACACTCCTCGCTCTCCTCGCTCTCCTCGCTCTCCTCACTCTCATCACTCTCATCACTCTCATCACTCTCCTACCTCTACTCACTCTCCTACCTCTACTCACTCTCCTACCTCTACTCACTCTCTGCACTCTCCTACCTCTCCTCACTCTCCTCTGTCTCCTCACACTCCTCACTTGCCTCACTCGTCTCACTATCCTCACTCTCCTCACTCTCCTCCCTCTCCTCACTCTCCTCCCTCTCTTCACTCTCCTCCTTCTTCTCCCTCTTCTCTATCTCCTGACTCTCCTCACTCTCCTCCCATTTACTCACCCTCCTCACTCTCCTCCCTCTACTCAGTCTCCGCACTCTCCTCCCTCCCCTCACTCTCCTCACACTTCTCCCTCTCCTCACTCTCCTCAATCTCCTCACTCTTCTTTCGCTCCTCCCTCTCCTCACTCTCCTCACTCTCCTCACTCTCATCACACTGTGCACTTTCCTCACTCTCCTCACTCTCCTCAATCTCCTAATACTTCTCACTCTGCTCCCTCTCCACAATCTCCTCAATCTCCTTCCTCTCCTCCCTCTCCTCACTCTCCGCACTCTTGTCACTATGCGCACTTTCCTCACTCTCCTCCCACTCCACTTTCTCCTCACTCTCCTCACTATCCTCCCTCTCCTGACTCTCCTGACTCTCCTGACTCTCCTCACTCTCCTCCCTCTCCTCACCCAACTCCCTCGGCACCTTTCCTCACTCCCGTATTCTCGTCACTCTCCGGCGCTCCTCAATCTCCTCACTCTCCTCACTCTCCTCTCTCGCCTCACTCGCCTCCCTCTACTCACTATCCTCACTCTCCTCAGTCCCATCAGTCTGCTGCCTCCCCTCCCTCTCCTCACTCTACTCTCTCTCCTCCCTCTACTCCCTTATACACACCCTCCTCCCTCTCCTCCCTCTACTCACTCTCCGCAATCTCCTCACTCCCCTCACTCTCCTCACTCTCCTCACAATTCTCACTCTCCTCCCTCTCCTCCCTCTCCTCCCACTCCTCCCTCTCCTCACATTCCTCACACTCCTCATTCTTCTCACTCTGCTCCCTCTCCTCAGTCTCCTCACTCTCCTTCCTCTTTTCCCTCTCCTCACTCTCCTCACTCTCGTCACTCTGCGCACTTTCCTCACTCTCCTCACACACCTCAATCTCCTCATTCTTCTCACTCTTCTCCCTCTCCTAACTCTCCTCAGTCTCCTTCCTCTCCTCACACTCCTCACTCTCCTCACTCTCCTCCCTCTCCTCCCTCTCCTCGCTCTCCTCCCTCTCCTGACTCTGCTGACTCTCCTGACTCTCCTCCCTCGCCTCACAATCCGCACAATCCTCACACTCCTCTCGCTCCTCCCTCTCCTCACTCTCTCCTCACTCTCCTTACTCGGCTCACTCGCCTCACTCTCCTCACTTTCCTCCCGCTCCTCACCCAACTCCCTCTACACCTTTCCTCACTCTCCTGCTCTTGTCACTCTCCGCCGCTCCTCAATCTCCTCACTGTCCTCTCTCTCCTCACTCTCATCACTCCCATCACTCTGCTCCCTCCCCTCCCACTCCTCACTCTCCTCCCTCCCCCCTTTCCCCCCTCTCCTCCCTCTCCTGCCTCTCCTCACTCTCCTCCCTTTTACTCACCCTCCTCACTCTCCTCCCTCTACTCACTCTCCGCACTCTCCTCCCTCCCCTCACTCTCCTCACACTTCTCCCTCTCCTCACTCTACTCACTCTCCTCACACTCCTCAATTTCCTCATTCTTCTCACTCTGCTCGCTCTCCTCAATCTCCTCATTCTCCTCACTCTCCTCACTCTCATCACACTGTGCACTTTCCTCACTCTACTCACTCTCCTCAATCTCCTAATTCTTCTCACTCTGCTCCCTCTCCTCAATCTCCTCAATCTCCTTCCTATACTCCCTCTCCTCACTCTCCTCACTCTTGTCACCCTGCGCAGTTTCCTCACACTCCTCCCTCTCCTCACTCTCCTCACTATCCACCCTCTCCTCACTCTCCT
This sequence comes from Pristiophorus japonicus, assembly GCF_044704955.1. Classification (NCBI taxonomy): domain Eukaryota; kingdom Metazoa; phylum Chordata; class Chondrichthyes; family Pristiophoridae; genus Pristiophorus; species Pristiophorus japonicus. The sequence continues at coordinate 51,553 of NW_027250844.1, read as the reverse complement.
CACACTCCTCACTCTCTCTCGCTCCTCCCTCTCCTTACTCTCCTCCATCTCCTCACACTCCTCAATCTCCTCACTCTCTTAACTCTCCTCCCTCTCCTCACTCTCCTCACTCTCATCACTCTCCTCCCTCTCCTCCCTCTCCTGACTCTCCTGACTCTCCTCCCTCGCCTCACAATCCTCACAATCCTCACTTTCCTCACTCTCCTCACTATCCTCCCTCTTATCCCTCTTTTCCCTCTTCTCCCTCTCCTCACTCTCCTCACTCTCCTCACTCTCCTCAGTCGCCTCACTCGCCTCACTCGCCTCACTCTCCTCACTTTCATCCCGCTCCTCACCCAACTCCCTCTACACCTTTCCTCACTCTCCTAATCTCGTCACTCTCCGCCGCTCCTAAATCTCCTCACTCTCCTCTCGCGTCTTACTCTCCTCACTATCCTCACTCTCATCACTCCCATTACTCTGCTCCCTCTCCTCACTCTCCTCACTCTCCTTCCTCTACTCCCGCTCCTCACTCTCCTCACTCTTGTCACTCTGCGCACTTTCCTCACTCTCCTCCCCTCTCTCCTCTCTCCTCAGTCTCCTCACTATCCACCCTCTCCTCCCTCTCCTCACTCTCCTCACTCTGCTCACTCTCCTCACTCTCCTCACTCTCCTCTCGCTCCTCACTCTCCTCACTCTCCTCACTCTCCTCACTCTCCACCATCTCCTCAATCTCCTCACTCTCCTCAATCTCATCACTCTCATCACTCTCATCGCTCTCCTCACACTCCTCGCTCTCCTCGCTCTCCTCGCTCTCCTCACTCTCATCACTCTCATCACTCTCATCACTCTCCTACCTCTACTCACTCTCCTACCTCTACTCACTCTCCTACCTCTACTCACTCTCTGCACTCTCCTACCTCTCCTCACTCTCCTCTGTCTCCTCACTCTCCTCACTTGCCTCACTCGTCTCACTATCCTCACTCTCCTCACTCTCGTTACTCTCCTCCCCTCTCCTCACTCTCCTCCCTCTCTTCACTCTCCTCCTTCTTCTCCCTCTTCTCCCTCTCCTGAGTCTCCTCATGCTCCTCACTCTCCTCACTCTCCTCCCTCTCCCTCTATCCTCCCTCTCCTCCCTCTCCTGCCTCTCATCCCTCTCCTCTCTTTTACTCACTCTCCTCCCTCTACTCACTCTCCGCACTCTCCACCCTCCCCTCACTCTCCTCACACTTCTCCCCGCTCCTCACTCTCCTCACTCTCCTCACTCTCCTCACACTCCTCAATTTCCTCATTCTTCTCACTCTGCTCGCACTTCTCAATCTCCTCACTCTCCTTTCGCTCCTCCTCTCCTCACTCTCCTCCCTCTCCTCACTCTCCTCACTCTCCTCACTCTCATGAACCCTTTCCTCACTCTCCTCAATCTCCTAATTCTTCTCACTCTGCTCCCTCTCCTCAATCTCCTCAATCTCCTTCCTCGACTCCCTCTCCTCACTCTCCTCACTCTTGTCACTCTGCGCACTTCCCTCACTCTCCTCCCTCTCCTCACTCTCCTCACTATCCACCCTCTCCTCACTCTCCTCTCTCTCCTCACTCTCCTCTCGCTCCTCCCTCTCCTCACTCTCCTTAAATCTGCTCACACTCCTCAATCTCCTCACTCTCTTAACTCTCCTCCCTCTCCTCACTCTCCTCACTCTCCTAAGTATCCTGACTCTCCTCCCTCTCCTCTCTCTCCTCACTCTACTCATTCTCCTCAGTCTCCTCCCTCTCCTCCCTCTCATCACTCTCTTCCCTCCCCACACTCTCCTCACACTCCTCACGCTCCTCCCTCTCCTCCGGTCCTCACTCAACTCACTCTCCTACCTCTACTCACTCTCTGCACTCTCCACCCTCTCCTCACTCTCCTAAATATCCTCACTCTTCTCCCCTCTCCTCACGCTCCTCACACTCCTCCATCACCAAACTCTCCTAACTCTCGTCCCTCTCCTCTCTCTCCTCACTCTCCTCACTCTCCTCACTCTCCTCACTCTCCTCACTCTCCTCCCTCTCATCACTCTCTTCCCTCCCCGCACTCTCCTCACAATCCTCACACTCCTCCCTCTCCTCCGGTCCTCACTCAACTCACTCTCCTACCTCTACTCACTCTCTGTACTCTCCTCCCTCTCCTCACTCTCCGAAGTATCCTCACTCTTCTCCCTCTCCTCACGCTCCTCACACTCCTCTCTCACCTCACTCTCCTAACTCTCTTAACTCTCCTCCCACTCCTCACTCTCCTCACTCTCATCACTCCCCTCCCTCCCCTCCCTCTCCTCACTCTCCTCACTCTCCTAAGTATCCTGACTCTCCTCCCTCTCCTCACTCTCCTCACTCTACTCACAATCCTCTCGTTCCTCCCTCTCCTCTCTCTCCTCACTCTCCTCACTCTCCTCACTCTCCTCACTCTCCTCCTTCTCATAACTCTCTTCCCTCCCCACACTCTCCTCACACTCCTCACACTCCTCCCTCTCCTCCGGTCCTCACTTAACACACTCTCCAACCTCTACACTCTCTGCACTCTCCTCCCTCTCCTCACTCTCCTAAGTATCCTCACTCTTCTCCCTCTCATCACGCTCCTCACACTCCTCCCTCACCTAACTCTCCTAACTCTCCTCCCTCTCCTCACTCTCCTCACACTCCTCAATCTCCTCATTCTTCTCACTCTTCTCCCTCTCCTCACTCACCTCACTATCCGCACTCTCCGCACTCTCCTCACTATCCTCCCTCTCCTCCCTCTCCTGACTCTCCTGACTCTCCTCCCTCGCCTCACAATCCTCACAATCCTCACTTTCCTCACTCTCCTCACTATCCTCCCTCTTCTCCCTCTTCTCCCTCTTCTCCCTCTCCTCACTCTCCTCACTCTCCCTCACTCTCCTCAGTCGCCTCAGTCGCCTCACTCGCCTCACTCGCCTCACTCTCCTCACTTCATTCCCGCTCCTCACCCAACTCCCTCCACACCTTTCCTCACTCTCCTAATCTCGGCACTCTCCGCCGCTCCTCAATCTCCTCACTCTCCTCTCTCGTCTCACTCTCCTCACTATCCTCACTCTCATCACTCCCATTACTCTGCTCCGTCTCCTTAATCTCCTCACTCTCCTTCCTCTACTCCCGCTCCTCACTCTCCTCACTCTTGTCACTCTGCGCACTTTCCTCACTCTCCTCCCTCTCTCCTCTCTCCTCACTCTCCTCACTCTCCTCACTCTCCTCCATCTCCTCAATCTCCTCACTCTCCTCACTCTCATCACTCTCATCACTCTCATCACTCTCATCACTCTCATCGCTCTCCTCAAACTCCTCGCTCTCCTCGCTCTCCTCACTCTCCCTCACTCATCACTCTCATCATTCTCCTACCTCTACTCACTCTCCTACCTCTACTCACTCTCCTACCTCTACTCACTCTCTGCACTCTCCTACCTCTCCTCACCCTCCTCTGTCTCCTCACTCTCCTCACATGCCTCACTCGTCTCACTATCCTCACTCTCCTCACTCTCCTCGCTCTCCTCCCTCTCCTCACTCTCCTACCTCTCTTCACTCTCCTCCTTCTTCTCCCTCTTCTCCCTCTCCTGACTCTCCTCACGCTCCTCACTCTCCTCACTCTTCTCACTCTCCTCCTTCCCCCCCTTTCCTCCCTCTCCTCCCTCTCCTGCCTCTCCTCCCTTTTACTCACCCTCCTCACTCTCCTCCCTCTCTTCACTCTCCTCACTCTCCTCACTCTCCTCACACTCCTCAATTTCCTCGTTCTTCTCACTCTGCTCGCTCTCCTCAATCTCCTCACTCTCCTTTCGCTCCACCCTCTCCTCTCTCTCCTCACTCTCCTCACCTCTCATCACACTGTGCACTTTCCTCACTCTCCTCATTCTCCTCAATCTCCTAATTGTTCTCACTCTGCTCCCTCTCCTCAATCTCCTCAATCTCCTTCCTCTACTCCCTCTCCTCACTCTCCTCACTCATGTCACTCTGCGCACTTTCCTAACTCTCCTCCCTCTCCTCATCTCCTCACTATCCACCCGCTCCTCACTCTCCTCACTCTCCTCACTCTCCTCTCGCTCCTCCCTCCTCTCCCTCTTGTCACTCTCCTCACTCTCCTAAGTATCCTGACTCTCCTCCCTCTCCTCACTTTCCTCACTCTCCTCTCGTTCCTCCCTCTCTTCTCTCTCCTCACTCTCCTCACTCTCCTCACTCTCCTCACTCTCCTCACTCTCCTCCCTCTCATCACTCTCTTCCCTCCCCACACTCTCCTCACACTCCTCACACTCCTCCCTCTCCTCCGGTCCTCACTCAACTCACTCTACTACCTCTACTCACTCTCTGCACTCTCCTCCCTCTCCTCACTCTCCTAAGTATTCTCACTCTTCTCCCTCTCCTCATGCTCCTCACACTCCTCCCTCACCTCACTCTCCTAACTCTCCTCCCTCTCCTCTCTCTCCTCACTCTCCTCACTCTCCTCACTCTCCTCACTCTCCTCCCTCTCATCACTCTCTTCACTCCCCACACTCTCCTCAGACTCCTCATACTCCTCCCTCTCCTTCGGTCCTCACTCAACTCACTCTCCTACCTCTACTCAATCTCTGCACTCTCCTTCCTCTCCTCACTCTCCTAAGTATCCTCACTCTTCTCCCTCTCCATACGCTCCTCACACTCCTCCCTCACCTCACTCTCCTAACTCTCTTAACTCTCCTCCCTATCCTCACTCTCCTCCCGCTCCTCCCTCTCCTCACACTCCTCCCTCTCCTAACTCTCCTCACTATCCACCCTCTCCTCCCTTTCCTCACTCTCCTCACTCTCCTCACTCTCCTCACTCTCCTCTCGCTCCTCACTCTCCTCACTCTCCTCACTCTCCTCACTCTCCTCAATCTCCTCACTCTCATCACTCTCATCACTCTCATCACTCTCATCACTCTCATCGCTCTCCTCACACTCCTCGCTCACCGCAATCTCCTCGCTCTCCTCACTCTCATCACACTCATCACTCTCCTACCTCTACTCACTCTCCTACCTCTACTCACTCTCCTACCTCTACTCACTCTCTGCACTCTCCTACCTCTCCTCACTCTCCTCTGTCTCCTCTCTCTCCTCACTTGCCTCACTCGTCTCACTATCCTCACTCTCCTCACTCCTCACTCTCCTCCCTCTCCTCCCTCTCCTCACTCTCCTCCCTCTCTTCACTCTCCTCCTTCTTCTCCCTCTTCTCCCTCTCCTGACTCTCCTCACGCTCCTCACTCTCCTCACACTCCTCACTCTCCTCCGTCCCCCCCTTTCCTCCCTCTCCTCCCTCTCCTGCCTCTCCTCCCTCTCCTCCCTTTTACTCACCCTACTCACTCTCCGCCCTCTGCTCATTCTCTTCACAATCCTCAATCTCCTCATTCTTCTCACTCTTCTCCCTCTCCTCACTCTCCCTCCTCTCCTCTCTCTCCTCACTCACCTCACGCTCGTCACTCTGTGCACTCTCCTCACTCTCCTCCTCTACTCACTCTCCTTCCTCTCCTCACTCTCTGCACTCTTCTCCCTCTCCTCCCTATCCTCACTCTTCTCCCTCTCCTCACTCTCCTCCCACTCCTCTCTCTTCTCACGCTCCTCTCTCTCCTCCCGATCCTCACTTTCCTCAATCTCTTCACTCTCCTCTCTCCCCTCACTATCCTCACTCTCCTCACTCTCCTCCCTCTCCTCCGGTCCTCACTCAACTCACTCTCCTACCTCGACTCAGTCTATGCACTCTCCTCCCTCTACTCACTCTCCTAAGTATCCTCACTCTTCTCGCTCTCATCACACTCCTCAGACTCCTACCTCACCTCACTCTCCTAACTCTCCTCCCTCTCCTCACTCTCCTCACTCTCCTCACACTCCTCAATCTGCTCATTCTTCTCCTACTCCTCACTCTCCTCACTCTCCTTCCCCTCCTCACTCTCCTCACTCTCCGCACTCTCCTCACTCTGCTGCCTCACCTCCCTCTCCTCCCTCTCCTCCCTCTCCTCACAATTCTCACAATCCTCACTCTCCTCAATCTCCTCACTCTCCTCACACTCCTCTCGTTCCTCACACTCCTCATTCTTCTCACTCTGCTCCCTCTCCTCAATCTCCTCACGCTCCTTCCTCTCCTCCCTCTACTCACTCTACTGACTCTCGTCACTCTACGCACTCTCCTCCCTCTCCTCACACTCCTCACTCTCCTTTCTCTCCTCCCTCTCCTCACTCTCCTCAGTCTCCTCTCTCTCCTCATTCTCGTCATTCTCCTCCCTCTCCTCACTCTCCTCACTCTCTTAACTCTCCTCTCTCTCCGCACTCTCCTCACTCTCCTCACTCTCCTCACTCTCCTCACTCTCCTCAGTCTCCTCGCTCTCCTCACTCTCCTCAGTCTCGTCACTCTCCTACCTCTCCTCACTCTCCTCACTCACCTCACATGCCTCCCTCTCCTCACACTTCTCCCTCTCCTCACACTCCTCTCTCTCCTCCCTCTCCTCACTCTCCTTCATCTCCTCACACTCCTCTCTCTCCTCACTCTCCACACACTTTTAACTCTCCTCCCTCTCCTCTGTCTCCCCACTCTCCTCACTCGCCTCACTCTCATCCTGCTTCTCACTCTCCTCCATCTCTTCCCTCTCCTCCAGCCCCTCACTCTCCTCACTCTCCTCTCTCTTCACTCTCCTCCCTCTCCTCACTCTCCTCAATCTCTTCACTATCCTCACTCGCCTCACTCACATCACTCTCCTCCCTCTCCTCCCTCTCCTCACTCTCCTCACTCTCCTCACTCTCCTACCTCTACTCACTCTCTGCACTCTCCTACCTCTTCTCCCTCTCCTGACTCTCCTCACGCTCCTCACTCTCCTCACACTCCTCACTCTCCTCCGTCCCCCCCTTTCCTCCCTCTCCTCCCTCTCCTGCCTCTCCTCCCTCTCCTCCCTTTTACTCACCCTACTCACTCTCCGCCCTCTCCTCATTCTCTTCACACTCCTCAATCTCCTCATTCTTCTCACTCTTCTCCCTCTCCTCACTCTCCCTCCTCTCCTCTCTCTCCTCACTCACCTCACACTCGTCACTCTGTGCACTCTCCTCACTCTCCTCCTCTACTCACTCTCCTTCCTCTCCTCACTCTCTGCACTCTTCTCCCTTTCCTCCCTATCCTCACTCTTCTCCCTCTCCTCACTCTCCTCCCACTCCTCTCTCTTCTCACTCTCCTCTCTCTCCTCCCGCTCTTCACTTTCCTCAATCTCTTCACTCTCCTCTCTCCCCTCACTATCCTCATTCTCCTCACTCTCCTCCCTCTCCTCCGGTCCTCACTCAACTCACTCTGCTACCTCGACTCAGTCTATTCACTCTCCTCCCTCTACTCACTCTCCTAAGTATCCTCACTCTTCTCGCTCTCATCACACTCCTCAGACTCCTACCTCACCTCACTCTCCTAACTCTCCTCCCTCTCCTCACTCTCCTCACACTCCTCAATCTGCTCATTCTTCTCCTACTCCTCACTCTCCTCACTCTCCTTCCCCTCCTCACTCTCCTCACTCTCCGCACTCTCCTCACTCTGCTGCCTCACCTCCCTCTCCTCCCTCTCCTCACAATTCTCACAATCCTCACTCTCCTCAATCTCCTCCCTCTCCTCACACTCCTCTCGTTCCTCACACTCCTCATTCTTCTCACTCTGCTCCCTCTCCTCAATCTCCTCACGCTCCTTCCTCTCCTCCCTCTACTCACTCTACTGACTCTCGTCACTCTACGCACTCTCCTCCCTCTCCTCACACTCCTCACTCTCCTTCCTCTCCTCCCTCTCCTCACTCTCCTCCCTCTCCTCAGTCTCCTCTCTCTCCTCATTCTCGTCATTCTCCTCCCTCTCCTCACTCTCCTCACTCTCTTAACTCTCCTCTCTCTCCGCACTCTCCTCACTCTCCTCACTCTCCTCACTCTCCTCACACTCCTCAGTCTCCTCGCTCTCCTCACTCTACTCAGTCTCGCCACTCTCCTACCTCTCCTCACTCTCCTCACTCACCTCACATGCCTCCCTCTCCTCACACTTCTCCCTCTCCTCACACTCCTCTCTCTCCTCCCTCTCCTCACTCTCCTTCATCTCCTCACATTCCTCTCTCTCCTCACTCTCCACGCACTCTTAACTCTCCTCCCTCTCCTCTGTCTCCTCACTCTCCTCACTCGCCTCACTCTCATCCTGCTCCTCACTCTCCTCCATCTCTTCCCTCTCCTCCCGCCCCTCACTCTCCTCACTCTCCACTCTCTTCACTCTCCTCCCTCTCCTCACTCTCCTCAATCTCTTCACTATCCTCACTCGCCTCACTCACATCACTCTCCTCCCTCTCCTCCCTCTCCTCACTCTCCTCACTCTCCTCACTCTCCTACCTCTACTCACTCTCTGCACTCTCCCACCTCTTCTTACTCTCCTAACTATCCTCACTCTTCTCAGTCTCCTCACTCTCCTCACACTCCTTCCTATCCTCACTCTCCTCGCTCTCCTCACTATCCTGACTCTCCGCACTCTCCTCCCTCTACTCTCTCTCCTCTGTCTCCTCACTCTTCTCACTCTCCTCGCTCTCCTCGCTCTCCTCCTTCTCCTCTCTCTCCTCAATCTCTTCACTCTACTGACTCGCCTCGCTTGCCTCAATCTCTTCCCTCTCCTCACTCTCCTCACTCTCCTCACTCTCCTCACTCTCCTCCTTTCCCTCACTCTCCTCCCTCTCCTCAACTTCCTCATTCTCCTCACTCTCCTCCTCCGCTCACTCTCCTCACTATCCTCACTCTCCTCACTCTCCTCACTCTCCTCCCTCTCCTCAACTTCCTCATTCTCCTCACCGTCCTCCTCCCCTCACTCTCCTTCCACTCCCACTCTCCTCACTCTCCTCACTCTCCTCACTCTCCTCACTCGCCTCACTCGCCTCACTCTACTCCCTCTCCTCTCTCCTCTCACACTGCTCACTCTCCTCCCTCTCCTCCCACACCTCAGTCTCCTCATTCTTCACACTCTCCTCCCTCTCCTCATTCTCGTAACTCTCCTCCCTCTCCTCACTCTCCTCTCTCTCCTCCCTCTCCTCACTCTCTTCTCTCTCCTCACTCTCCTCCCTATCGTCTCTCTCGCACTCTCCTCACTCGCCTACCTCTACTCACTCTCTGCACTCTCCTCCCTATCCTCACTCTCCTCCTTCTCCTCACTCTCCACTCTCTCCTCACTCTCGTCATTATCCTCCCTCTCCTCACTCTCCTCTCGCTCCTCCCTCTTCTCACTCTCCTCCATCTCCTCACACTCCTCACTCTCCTCACTCTCATCACGCTCTTAACTCTCCTCACTCTGCTCACTCACCTCTGTCTCCTCACTCTCCTCACTCGCCTCACCCTCCTCCCTCTCCTCCCTCTCCTCACACTCCTCACTCTCCTTCCTCTCCTCCCTCTCCTCCCTCTCCTCCCTCTCCTCAGTCTCCTCTCTCTCCTCATTCTCGTCATTCTCCTCCCTCTCCTCACTCTCCTCACTCTCTTAACTCTCCTCTCTCTCCGCACTCTCCTCACTCTCCTCACTCTCCTCACTCTCCTCACTCTCCTCGCTCTCCTCACTCTCCTCAGTCTCGTCACTCTCCTACCTCTCCTCACTCTCCTCACTCACCTCACATGCCTCCCTCTCCTCACACTCCTCCCTCTCCTCACACTCCTCTCTCTCCTCCCTCTCCTCACTCTCCTTCATCTTCCCACACTCCTCACTCTCCTCACTCTCCACACACTTTTAACTCTCCTCCCTCTCCTCTGTCTCCTCACTCTCCTCACTCGCCTCACTCTCATCCTGCTCCTCACTCTCCTCCCTCTCTTCCCTCTCCTCCCGCCCCTCACTCTCCTCACTCTCCTCTCTCTTCACTCTTCTCCCTCTCCTCACTCTCCTCAATCTCTTCACTATCCTCACTCGCCTCACTCACATCACTCTCCTCCCTCTCCTCCCTCTCCTCACTCTCCTCACTCTCCTCACTCTCCTACCTCTACTCACTCTCTGCACTCTCCTACCTCTTCTCACTATCCTGACTCTCCGCACTCTCCTCCCTCTCCTCTCTCTCCTCTGTCTCCTCACTCTCCTCACTCACCTCGCTCTCCTCCCTCTCCTCTCTCCTCAAACTCTTCACTCTACTGACTCGCCTCGCTTGCCTCAATCTCCTCCCTCTCCTCACTCTCCTCAATCTTATCACTCTCCTCCCTCCTCTCACTCTCCTCACTCTCCTCCCTCTCGTCTCTCTCGCACACTCCTCACTCTCCTACCTCGACTCACTCTCTGCACTCTCCTCCCTATCCTCACTCTCCTCCATCTCCTCACACTCCTCACTCTCCTCACTCTCATCACGCTCTGAACTCTCCTCCCTCTACTCACTCTCCTCAATCTCCTCATTCTTCTCACTCTCCTCCCCCTCCCCCCTTTACTCACTCTACTCACTTTCCTCCCTCTCCTCACACACCTCCCTCTATACCATTCTTCACTCTCCTCCTTTCGTCACTCTCCGCGATCTCCTCAATCTCCTCACTCTCGTTTCTCCTCACTCTCCTCACTCGCCAAACTCGCCTCACGCTCCTCACTCTCCTCCTCTCCTGACTCTCCTCCCTCACCTCCCTCTGCTCACTCTCCTCAATCTCCCCACTCTCATCACTCTCCACCCGCTCCTCACTCTCCTCACTCTCCTCACTCTCCTCCCTCTCCTCACTCTCCTCCCGCTCCTCACTCAGCTCACTCCTTTCACTCGCCTCATTCGCCTCACTCTCCTCACACTCCTCACTCTCCTCACTCTCCTCACTCTCCTCACTCTCCTCCCTCTCCTCACTCTCCTCAATCTCTTCACTCTCCTTCCTCTCCTCACTCTCATAACTCTCCTCCCTCTCCTCGCTCTCCTCACACTTCTCACTCGACTAACTCTACTCGCTCTCCTTCCTCTCCTCACTCTCCTCCCTCCCCTAACTCTCCTCACTCTCCTCACTCTCCTCACTCTCCTCCCTCCCCTAACTCTCCTCACTCTCCTCACTCTCCTCACTCTCCTCACTCTCCTCCCTCTCCTCACTCTCCTCAATCTCTTCACTCTCCTTCCTCTCCTCACTCTCATAACTCTCCTCCCTCTCCTCACTCTCCTCACACTCCTCACTCGACTAACTCTACTCGCTCTCCTTCCTCTCCTCACTCTCCTCCCTCCCCTAACTCTCCTCACTCTCCTCATTCTCCTCACACTTCTCCTCCCCTGACTCTCCTTCCTCGCCTCACTCTCATAACTCTCCTCCCTCCACTATCTCTCCTCACTCTCCTCTCTCTCCTCACTCTCATCTCGCTCATCACTCTCATCACTCTCCTCACTCTCATCACTCTCCTCACTCTCCTCACTCTCCTCCTCTCCTCTCGCTCCTCACTCACCTCACTCTACTCCCTCTCCTCACTCTCCTCTCACTCTGCTCACTCTCCTCCCTCTCCTCCCACACCTCACGCTCCTCATTCTTCACACTCTCCTCCCTCTCCTCACTCTCGTAACTTTCCTCTCTCGCCTCACTCTCCTCTCTCTCCTCCCTCTCCTCACTCTCCTCTCTCTCCTCACTCTCCTCTCTCTCATCACTCTTCTCACTCTCCTCACTCTCCTCCCTCTCCTCACTCTCCTCACTCTCCTCACTCTCCTCAACCTCTTCACTCTCCCGACTCGCATCACTCGCATCACTCAACTCCCTCTCCTCCCTCCCCTCACTCTCCTCACTCTCCTCACTCTACTCCCTCTCATCAACTTCCTCATTCTCCTCCTCCCCTTACTCTCCTCCTCCCCTCACTCTCCTCTCTCTCCTCTCTCTCCTCACTCTCCTCACTCTCCTCACTCTCCTCCCTCTCCTCAATCTCTTCACTCTCCTTACTCGCCTCACTCGCCTCACTCTCCTCCCACTCCTCACTCTCCTCCCTCTTATCACTCTCCTCACGCTCCTCACGCTCCTCTCTCTCCTCACTCTCCTTACTATCTTCCCTCCACTCATTCTCCTCACGCTCCACACATTCCTCCCTCACCTCACTCTCCACACACTCCTCCCTCACCTCACTCTCATCACTCTCCTCACTCTCCTCACTCTCCTCACTCACCTCACTCACCTCACTCTCCACACACTCCTCCCTCACCACACGCTCCACACACTCCTCCCTCCACTCCCTCTCCTCACTCTCCTCACTCTCCTCACTCCCCACCCTCCCCTCCCTCTCTTCCCTCTCCTCCCCCTCCTGCCTCTCCTTCCTTTTACTCACCCTCCTTCCTCTACTCACTTTCCGCACTCTCCTCACTCTCCTCATTCTTGTCACTCTCATCCATCTCCTCACTCTTCTCACTCGCATCACTCAACTTACCCTACGCACTCTCCTCACTCTCCTCACTCCTCAGTCTCCTCACTCTCCTCACTCTCCTCACTCTCCTCACTCCCCTCACTCTCCTCCCAATTCTCACTCTCCTCATTCTTCTCACTCACCTCCCTCTCCTCAATCTTCTTACTCTCCTAACTCTCCTCCCTCTCCTCACTCTCCTCATTCATCTCACTCACCTCCCTCTCACCCCTCTCCTCCATCTCTTCCCTCTCCTTCCTCTCCTCACTCTCCTCACTCTCCTCACTCTCCTCACTCTCCTCCCTCTCCTCACTCTCCTCCCGCTCCTCACTCAGCTCACTCCTTTCACTCGCCTCATTCGCCTCACTCTCCTCACACTCCTCACTCTCCTCACTCTCCTCACTCTCCTCACTCTCCTCCCTCTCCTCACTCTCCTCAATCTCTTCACACTCCTTCCTCTCCTCACTCTCATAACTCTCCTCCCTCTCCTCACTCTCCTCACACTTCTCACTCGACTAACTCTACTCGCTCTCCTTCCTCTCCTCACTCTCCTCCCTCCCCTAACTCTCCTCACTCTCCTCACTCTCCTCCCTCCCCTAACTCTCCTCACTCTCCTCACTCTCCTCACTCTCCTCACTCTCCTCCCTCTCCTCACTCTCCTCAATCTCTTCACTCTCCTTCCTCTCCTCACTCTCATAACTCTCCTCCCTCTCCTCACTCTCCTCACACTCCTCACTCGACTAACTCTACTCGCTCTCCTTCCTCTCCTCACTCTCCTCCCTCCCCTAACTCTCCTCACTCTCCTCATTCTCCTCACACTTCTCCTCCCCTGACTCTCCTTCCTCGCCTCACTCTCATAACTCTCCTCCCTCCACTATCTCTCCTCACTCTCCTCTCTCTCCTCACTCTCATCTCGCTCATCACTCTCATCACTCTCCTCACTCTCATCACTCTCCTCACTCTCCTCACTCTCCTCCCTCTCCTCTCGCTCCTCACTCACCTCACTCTACTCCCTCTCCTCACTCTCCTCTCACTCTGCTCACTCTCCTCCCTCTCCTCCCACACCTCACGCTCCTCATTCTTCACACTCTCCTCCCTCTCCTCACTCTCGTAACTTTCCTCTCTCGCCTCACTCTCCTCTCTCTCCTCCCTCTCCTCACTCTCCTCTCTCTCCTCACTCTCCTCTCTCTCATCACTCTTCTCACTCTCCTCACTCTCCTCCCTCTCCTCACTCTCCTCACTCTCCTCACTCTCCTCAACCTCTTCACTCTCCCGACTCGCATCACTCGCATCACTCAACTCCCTCTCCTCCCTCCCCTCACTCTCCTCACTCTCCTCACTCTACTCCCTCTCATCAACTTCCTCATTCTCCTCCTCCCCTTACTCTCCTCCTCCCCTCACTCTCCTCTCTCTCCTCTCTCTCCTCACTCTCCTCACTCTCCTCACTCCCCTCACTCTCCTCCCAATTCTCACTCTCCTCATTCTTCTCACTCACCTCCCTCTCCTCAATCTTCTTACTCTCCTAACTCTCCTCCCTCTCCTCACTCTCCTCATTCATCTCACTCACCTCCCTCTCACCCCTCTCCTCCATCTCTTCCCTCTCCTTCCTCTCCTCACTCTCCTCACTCTCCTCACTCTCCTCACTCTCCTCCCTCTCCTCACTCTCCTCCCGCTCCTCACTCAGCTCACTCCTTTCACTCGCCTCATTCGCCTCACTCTCCTCACACTCCTCACTCTCCTCACTCTCCTCACTCTCCTCACTCTCCTCCCTCTCCTCACTCTCCTCAATCTCTTCACTCTCCTTCCTCTCCTCACTCTCATAACTCTCCTCCCTCTCCTCACTCTCCTCACACTTCTCACTCGACTAACTCTACTCGCTCTCCTTCCTCTCCTCACTCTCCTCCCTCCCCTAACTCTCCTCACTCTCCTCACTCTCCTCACTCTCCTCCCTCCCCTAACTCTCCTCACTCTCCTCACTCTCCTCACTCTCCTCACTCTCCTCCCTCTCCTCACTCTCCTCAATCTCTTCACTCTCCTTCCTCTCCTCACTCTCATAACTCTCCTCCCTCTCCTCACTCTCCTCACACTCCTCACTCGACTAACTCTACTCGCTCTCCTTCCTCTCCTCACTCTCCTCCCTCCCCTAACTCTCCTCACTCTCCTCATTCTCCTCACACTTCTCCTCCCCTGACTCTCCTTCCTCGCCTCACTCTCATAACTCTCCTCCCTCCACTATCTCTCCTCACTCTCCTCTCTCTCCTCACTCTCATCTCGCTCATCACTCTCATCACTCTCCTCACTCTCATCACTCTCCTCACTCTCCTCACTCTCCTCTCTCTCATCACTCTTCTCACTCTCCTCACTCTCCTCCCTCTCCTCCCACTCTCCTCACTCTCCTCACTCTCCTCAACCTCTTCACTCTCCCGACTCGCATCACTCGCATCACTCAACTCCCTCTCCTCCCTCCCCTCACTCTCCTCACTCTCCTCACTCTACTCCCTCTCATCAACTTCCTCATTCTCCTCCTCCCCTTACTCTCCTCCTCCCCTCACTCTCCTCTCTCTCTCTCTCTCCTCACTCTCCTCACTCTCCTCACTCTCCTCACTCGCCTCACTCGCCTCACACGCCTCACTCTCCTCACTCTCCTCCCTATCCTCACTCTCCTCCCGCTCCACCCTCTCCTCACTCTCATCCCTCTCCAACCTCTCCTCACTCTCCTCTCTCTCCTCACTCTCCTCACACTCTTCCCACTTTTCCCTTTCCTCACTCTCCTCCCGCTCCACACTCTCCTCACTCTCATCCCTCTCCAGCCTCTCCTCACTCTCCTCACACTCCTCCCACTTTTCCCTTTCCTCACTCTCCTCTCGCTCCTCCCTCTCCTCCCGCTACTCACTCTCCTCAATCTCCTCATTCTTCTCACTCTCCTCCCTCTCCCCACTTTACTCACTCTACTCACTTTCCTCCCTCTCCTCACACTCCTCCCTCTACACCATTCTTCACTCTCCTCCTTTCGTCACTCTCCGCCATCTCCTCAATCTCCTCACTCTCGTCACTCTCCTCACTCTCTTCACACGCAAAACTCGCCTCACTCTCCTCAATCTCGTCCTCTCCTGACACTCGTCCCTCAACTCCCTCTCCTCAATCTCCCGACTCTCATCACTCTCCACCCGCTCCTCCTTCTCCTCACTCTCCTCCCGCTCCTCACTCTCCTCCCGCTCCTCACTCGCCTCACTCTCCTCACTCTCCTCACTCTCATCCCTCTCCTCACTATCCTCACTCTCCTCACTCTTCTCACTCTCCTCACTCTTCTCCCTCTCCTCAACTTCCTCATTCTCCTCACTCTTCTCCTCCCCTCACTCCTTCCTCTCCTCACTCTCATAAATCTCCTCCCTCTACTCACTCTCCTCAATCTCCCCACTCTCATCACTCTCCACCCGCTCCTCACTCTCCTCACTCTCCTCCCTCTCCTCACTCTCCACACTCTCCTCACTCACCTCATTCGCCTCACTCTCCTCACTCTCCTCACTCTACTAACTCTCCTCGCTCTCCTTCCTCTCCTCACACACCTCCCTCCCCTCACTCTCCTCACTCTCCTCAACTTCCTCATTCTCCTCACTCTTCTCCTCCCCTCACTCTCCTTCCTCTCCTCACTCTCATAACTCTCCTCCCTCCACTAACTCTCCTCACTCTCCTCTCACTCCTCCTTCTCCTACCACTCCTCACTCTCCTCCCTCTTCTCGCTCGCCTCACTCTCCTCACTCGCCTCACACACCTCACTCTCCTCATTCTACACACTCTCCTCCCTCTCCTCACTCTCGTAACTCTCCTCCCTCTCCTCACTCTCCTCTCTCTCGTCCTTCTCCTCACTCTCCTCTCTCTCCTCACTCTCCACACTCGCCTCACTCTCCTCACACTCTTCACTCTCCACCCTCTCCTCACTCTCCTCACTCTCCTCACTCTCCTCACTCTCCTCATTCTCCTCTCACTCCTCACTCTCCACCTTCTCCTCCCACTCCTCACTCTCCTCCCTCTCCTCGCTCTCCTCCCTCTCCTCACTCTGCTCACCCTCCTCCCTCTCCTCACACACCTCACTCTCTTCAATCTCTTCACTCTCCTGACTCACCTCACTCGCCTCACTCTCCTCACTCTCCTCACTTTCCTCCTCCCCTCACTCTCCTCACTCTCCTCACTCTCCTCACTCTCCACACTCTCCTCCCTCTCCTCCCCCCCCTCCCTCCCCGCACTCTCCTCCCTCTCCTCAACTTTCTCATTCACCTCACTCTCCTCCTCCCCTCACTCTCCTCACTATGCTCACTCTCCTCATTCTCCTCACTCTCCTCCCTCTCCTCACTCTCCTCATTCTCATCACTCTGCTCCCTCTTCTCACTTTCCTCACTCTCCTCACTCTCCCCCCTGTCCTCTCACTCCTGACCCTCCTCACTCTCCTCCCTCTCCTATCTCTCCTCACTCTCCTCACTCTCCTCAGTCGCCTCACTCGCCTCACTCTCCTCACTCTCCACATTCTCCTCTCTCTCCACCGTCTCCTCCCTCTACTCCCTCTCCTCACACTCCTCACTCTCCTCCCTCTCCTCACTCTCCTCTCTCCTCTCATTCTGCTCACTCTCCTCCCTCTCCTCCCACACCTCACTCTCCTCATTCTTCACACTCTCCTCCCTCTCCTCACTCTCGGACCTCTCCTGCTTTTCCTCACTCTACTCTCTCTCCTCACTCTCCTCTCTCTCCTCACTCTCATCCCACTCCTCACTCTTGTCACTCTCCTCCCTCTCCTCACTCTCATCCCTCTCCAGCCTCCCCTCACTCTCCTCCCTCTCATCACTTGCCTCTCTCTCCTCACTCTCCTCCCACTTTTCCCTATCCTCACTCTCCTCTCGCACCCCGTCTCCTCACACTCCTCCCTCTACACCATTCTTCACTCTCCTACTTTCGTCACTCTCCGCCATCTCCTCAAACTCCTCACTCTCGTCACTCTCCTCACTCTCCTCCCTCACCTACCGCTCCTCACTCTTATCACTCTCATCACTCTCATCACTCTCCTCACTCTCCTCACTCGCCTCACTCTATTCCCTTTCCTGGTCTACTCACTCTCCTCACTCGCCTCACTCGCCTCGCTCTCCTCACTCTCCTCACTCTCCTCACTCTCCTCCCTGTCCTCCCTCCCCTCACTCTCCTCACTCTCCTCAATCTCCTCCCTCTCCTCAACTTCCTCATTCTCCTCACTCTCCTCCTCCTCTCACTCTCCTCACTCTCCTCACTCTCCTCACTCTCCTCTCTCTCCTCAGTCTCCTCTTTCTCCTCACTCTCCTCCCTCTCCTCAACTTCCTCATTCTCCTCACTCTCCTCCTCCCCTCACTCTCCTCACTCTACTCCCTCTCCTCACTCCCTCTCATTCTCGTCACTCTCCTCACTTTCCTCACTCTCCTCACTCTCCCCCTCTCCTCTCACTCCTGACCCTCCTCACTCTCCTCCCTCTCCTCTCTCTCCTCACTCTCCTCACTCTCCTCACTCTCCTCAGTCGCCTCACTCTCCTCACTCTCCTAACTCACCCCACTCTCCACACTCTCCACCCTCTCCTCACTCTCCTCACTCTCCTCACTCTCCTCCCTCACGTCCCTCTCCTCACTCTCCTCTCTCCTCTCAATCTGCTCACTCTCCTCCCTCTCCTCCCACACCACACTCTCCTCTTTCTTCACACTTTCCTCCCTCTCCTCACTCTCGGACCTCTCCTGCTTTTCCTCACTCTACTGTCTCTCCTCATTCTCCTCTCTCTCCTCACTCGCATTCCACTCCTCACTCTGGTCACTTTCCTCCCTCTCCTCACTCTCATCCCTCTCCAGCCTCCCCTCACTCTCCTCCCTCTCATCACTTGCCTCACTCTCCTCACTCTCCTCCCTCTCCTCCCACACCTCCCGCTCATCACTCTCCTCAATCTCCCCACTCTCATCACTCTCATCACTCTCCTCACGCTCCTTCCTCTCCTCCCGCTGCTCACTCTCCTCACACTCCTCACTCTACTAACTCTACTCGCCCTCCTTCCTCTCCTCACTCTCCTCCCTCCCCTAACTCTACTCACTCTCCTGACTCGCCTCAACTTCCTCATTCTCGTCACTCTCCTCCTCCCCTGACCCTCCTTCCTCGCCTCACTCTCATAACTCTCCTCCCTCTACTAACTCTCCTCACTCGCCTCACTCACCTCACTCACCTCCCTCTCCTCCCTCTCCTCAATCTCTTCCCTCCACTCACTCTCCTGACTATCCTCTCTCCTCACTCTCCTCCCTCTCCTCAATCTCTTCACTCTCCTTACTCGCCTCACTCGCCTCACTCTCCTCCCACTCCTCACTCTCCTCCCTCTTATCACTCTCCTCACGCTCCTCACGCTCCTCTCTCTCCTCACTCTCCTTACTATCTTCCCTCCACTCATTCTCCTCACGCTCCACACATTCCTCCCTCACCTCACTCTCCACACACTCCTCCCTCACCTCACTCTCATCACTCTCCTCACTCTCCTCACTCTCCTCACTCACCTCACTCACCTCACTCTCCACACACTCCTCCCTCACCACACGCTCCACACACTCCTCCCTCCACTCCCTCTCCTCACTCTCCTCACTCTCCTCACTCCCCTCCCTCCCCTCCCTCTCTTCCCTCTCCTCCCCCTCCTGCCTCTCCTTCCTTTTACTCACCCTCCTTCCTCTACTCACTTTCCGCACTCTCCTCACTCTCCTCATTCTTGTCACTCTCATCCATCTCCTCACTCTTCTCACTCGCATCACTCAACTTACCCTACGCACTCTCCTCACTCTCCTCACTCCTCAGTCTCCTCACTCTCCTCACTCTCCTCACTCTCCTCACTCCCCTCACTCTCCTCCCAATTCTCACTCTCCTCATTCTTCTCACTCACCTCCCTCTCCTCAATCTTCTTACTCTCCTAACTCTCCTCCCTCTCCTCACTCTCCTCATTCATCTCACTCACCTCCCTCTCACCCCTCTCCTCCATCTCTTCCCTCTCCTTCCTCTCCTCACTCTCCTCACTCTCCTCACTCTCATCACTCTCTTCATTCTTCTCACTCTCCTCCCTTTCCTCACATTTCTAACTCTCCTCACTCTCCTCACTCACCTCACTCGCCTTACTCTCCTCACTCTCCTCACTCTCCTCCCTGTGCTCACTTTTCTCCTTCTAATAACTCTCCTCCCTTTCCTCACTCTCCGCACTCAACTCTCTCTCCCCACTCTCCTGCCTCAATCTCCTCACTCGCCTCATTCGCCTCACCTACTTCCTCCCCTCACTCTCCTCACTTGCCTCACTCGCCTCACTCACCTCACTCTCCTCCCTCTCCTCCCTCTCCTCCCTCTCCCCCCTTCCTCCACATCTTCCCTCCACTCACTCTCCTTACTATCCTCTCTGCTCACTCTCCTCCCTCTCCTCAATCTCTTCACTCTCCTTGCTCGCCTCACTCTCCTCACTCTCCTCACTCTCCTCACTCTCCTCACTCTCTTCATTCTTCTGACTCTCCTCTCTTTCCTCACATTTCTAACTCTCCTCACTCTCCTCACTCTCCTCACTCGCCTCACTCGACTCACTCGCCTCACTCTCGCACACTCCTCCCTGTGCTCACTTTTCTCCTTCGACTAACTCTCCTGCCTTTCCTCACTCTCCGCACTCAACTCTCTCTCCTCACTCGCCTCACTCTCCTCAATCGCCTCACGCTCCTCACGCTTCTCTCTCCTCACTCTCCTTACTATCTTCCCTCCACTCATTCTCCTCACTCTCCACACACTCCTCCTCACCTCACTCTCCACACACTCCTCCTCACCTCACTCTGCTCACTCTCCTCACTCTCCTCACTCACCTCACTCACCTCACTCACCTCACTCTCCACACACTACTCCCTCCCCCTCCCTCTCCTCACACTCCTCACTCTCCTCACTCCCCACCCTCCCCACCCTCTCTTCCCTCTCCTCCCTCTCCTGCCTCTCCTCCATTTTACTCGCCCTCTACTCACTTTCCGCACTCTCCTCACACTCCTCACTCTCCTCACTCTCCTCACTCTCCTCATTCTTGTCACTCTCATCCCTCTCCTCACTCTTCTCACTCGCATCACTCACCTAACCCTCCTCACTCTCCTCACTCTCATCACTCTCCTCACTCTCCTCGCATTCCTCCCTCACCTCACTTTCCTAACACTCCACCCTCTCCTCACTCTATTCACACTCCTCAATCTCCTCATTCTTCTCACTCTTCTCCCTTTCCACACTCTCCTCACTCTCCTCACTCTCCTCACTCTCGTCAATCTGCGCACTCACCTCACTCTGCTCACTCCCCTCACTCTCCTCACACTCCTCCCTCTCCTCACCCTCACCCAACACCCTCGATACATTTCCTCACTCTCCTCCTCTCGTCACTCTCCGCTGCTCCTCAACCTCCTCCGTCTCTTCACTCTCCTCCCTCCCCTCACTCTACTCCCTATCCTCAATCTCGTCACTCTCCGCACTCTCCTCACTCTCCTCCCTCTCCTCCCTTTCCTCACACTCCTCCCTCTCCTCACTCTCTGCACTCTCCTCCCTCTCGTCACTCTCCTCACTCAGATCCCTCGCCTCACTCTCCTCACACACATCCATCCCCTCACTCTCCTAAATCTGCTCCCTCTCCTCACTCTCCTCACACTCCTTAATCTCCTCATTTTCTCACTCTGCTCCGACTCCTCACTCTCCTCACTCTCCTTCCTCTCCTTCCTCTCCTCCCTCTCCTCAATCTCGTCACTCTCCGCACACTCCTCACTCTCCTCCCTCTCCTCACACTCCTCACACTCCTCCCTCCCCTCACTCGCCTCACACTCCTCAATCTCCTCATTCTTCTCACTCTGCTCCCTCTCCTCAATCTCCTCACTCTGCTTCCTCTCCTCCCTCTCCTCAGTATCCTCACTCTCGTCACTCTGCGCACTTTCCTCACTCTCCTCCCTCTCCCTTCTCTCCTCACTCTCCTCACTCTCCTCCCTCTCCTCCCTCTCCTGACTCTCCTCACTATCCTTCCTCTCCTGACTCTCCTCCCTCTCCTCACTCTCCGCACTATTCGCACTATCCGCACTCTCCTTCCTCTCATCAATCTCCTCTCGCTCCTCCCTCTCCTC
This sequence comes from Pristiophorus japonicus, assembly GCF_044704955.1. NCBI lineage: Eukaryota > Metazoa > Chordata > Chondrichthyes > Pristiophoridae > Pristiophorus > Pristiophorus japonicus. The sequence goes on along the minus strand of NW_027250844.1, from coordinate 30,097 downwards.
ACACTCCTCCATCTCCTCACACTCCTCATTCTCCTCACTCTCCTCACGGTCTTAACTCTCCTCCTTCTCCTCACTCTCCTCTGTCTCCTCACTCTCTTCACTGGCCTCACCCGCCTCACACGCCTCACTCCCCTCCCTCTCCTCACTATCCTACCTCTACTCACTCTCTGCACTCTCCTCCCTCTCCTCACTCTCCTAACGATCCTCACTTTTCTCCCTCTCCTCACACTCCTCCCTCACCTCACTCTCCTAACTCTCCTCCCTCTCCTCACTCTCCTCACACTCCTCAATCTCCTCATTCTTCACACTCTTCTCCCTCTCCTCACTCTCCTCACTCTCCTTCCTCTCCTCCCTCTCGTCACTCTCCGCACTCTCCTCCCTCTCCTCACTCTACTCACTCTCTACACTCTCCTCCCTCTCCTCACTCTCCTAACGATCCTCACTCTTCTCCCTCTCCTCACTCTCCTCACACTCCTCCCTCACCTCACTCTCCTAACTCTCCTCCCTCTCCTCACTCTCCTCACACTCCTCAATCTCCTCCTTCTTCTCACTCTTCTCCCTCTCCTCACTCTCGTCACTCTCATCACTCTCGTCACTCTCCGCACTCTCCTCACTCTACTCACTATCCTCCCTAACCTCACTCTCCTCACTCTCCTCACTCTTCTCACTCTCCTTCCTCTCCTCCCTCTCCTCACTCTCCTCAATCTCGTCAGTCTCCGCATTCTCCTCACTCTCCTCCCTCTCCTCACTCTCCTGCCTCTCCTCACTCTCCTCACTATCCTCACTATCTTCCCTCTCCTCCCTCTCCTCCCTCTCCTGACTATCCTCACTCTCCTCCCTCTCCTCACTCTCCTCACTCTCCTCACACTCCTCACTCTCCTAACTCTCCGCACTCTCCTCACTCTCCTCACTCTCCTCCATCTCCTCCCTCTCGTCACTCTCCTCACTCTCCTCACACTCCTCCCTCACCTCACTCTCCTAACTCTCCTCCCTCTCCTCACTCTCCTCACACACCTTAATCTCCTCCTTCTTCTCACTCTTCTCCCTCTCCTCCCTATCCTCACTCTCCTCACTCTCCTCACTCTCCTCGCTCTCCTCCCTCTTCTCACTCTCCTCACTCTCCTCACTCTCCTCACTCTCCTCACTCTACTCTCGCTCCGCCCTCTCCTCACTCTCCTCTCTCTCCTCACCCTCCTCCCTCTCCTCAGTCGCCTCACTCGCCTCACTCGCCTCACTCTCCTCACTCTCCTCACTTTACTCCCTCTCCTCTCCCAACACCCTCGACACCTTTCCTCACTCTCCTCCTCTCGTCACTCACCGACGCTCCTCAATCTCCTCACTCTCCTCACTCTCCCCTCCCCTCACTCTCCTCACTCTCCACACTCTCCCTTCACCTCACTCTCCTCACTCTACTCCATCACCTCACTCTCCTCATTCTCCTACCTCTACTCACTCACTGCACTCTCCTCCCTCTCCTCTCTCTCCTACCTATCCTCATTCTTCTCCCTCTCCTCACTCTCATCACACTCATCCCTCTCCTCACTCTCCTAACTCTGCTCCCTCTCCTCACTCTCCTCACACTCCTCAAACTCCTCATTTACTCACTCTGCTGTCTTTCCTCACTTTCCTCACACTCCTTCCTCTCCCCCTCTCCTCACTCTCCTCAATCTCGTCAGTCTCCGCACTCTCCTCACTCTCCGCCCTCTCCTCACTCTCCTGCCTCTCCTCACTCTCCTCTCTATCCTCACTATCCTCCCTCTCCTCCCTCTCGTGACTCTCTTCACTCTCCTCCCTCTCCTCACTCTCCTCACTCTCCTCATACTCCTCACTCTCCTCACTCTCCGCACTCTCCTCACTCTCCTCACTCTCCTCCCTCTCCTCCCTCTCGTCACTCTCCTCACTCTCGTCACTCTCCTCACTCTCCTCCCTCTGCTAACTCTCCTCACTCACCACACTCGCCTCACTAACCTCCCTCTCCTCACTCTCCTCACGCTCCCCTCTCTCCTCACACTCCTCTCGATCCTCACACTCCTCATTCTTCTCACTCTGCTCCCTCTTCTCAATCTCCTCACTCTCCTTCCTCTCCTCCCTATCCTCACTCTCCTCACACTCCTCAATCTCCTCATTCTTCTCACTCTGCTCCCTCTCCTAAATCTTCTCTCTCTCCTCACTCTTGTCACTCTGCGCACTTTCCTCACTCTACTCCCTCTCCCCTCTCTCCTCACTTTCCTCACTATCTCCCTCTCCTCCCTCTCCTCGCTCTCCTCACTCTCCTCCCTCTCCTCACTCTCCTCACTGTCCTCACTCTCCTCACTCTCCTCCCTCTCGTCCCTCTCCTCTCGCTCCTCTGTCTCCTCACTCTCCTCACTCGTCTCACCCGCCTCACTCTCCTCCCTCGCCTCCCTCTCCTCACTCTCCTCACTCACATCACTCTCCTCCCTCCCCTCCCTCTCCTCACTCTCCTCACTCTCCTATCTCTACTCACTCTCTGCACTCTCCTCCCACTCCTCCCTCTCCTAACTATCCTCACTCTTCTCCCTCTCCTCACTCTCCTCGCATTGCTCCCTCACCAGACTTTCCTTACTCTCCTCCCTCTCCTTACTCTCCTCACACTCTTCAATCTCCTCATTCTTCTCACTCTTCTCCCTTTCCTCGCTCTACTCACTCTCCTCACTATCCTCCCACTCCTCACTCTCCTCACTCTCCTCACTCTCCTCTCGCTTCTCACTCTCCTCTCGCTCCTCACTCTCCTCTCACTCCTCACTCTCCTCAGTCGCCTCACTCCCCTCACTCTCCTCACTTTACTCCGTCTCCCCACCCAACACCCTCTATACCTTTCCTCACTCTCCTCCTCTCGTCACTCTCCGCCGCTCCTCAATCTCCTCCCTCTCCTCACTCTCCTCCCTCACTTCACTCTCCGCACTCTCCTCCCTCTCCTCCCTCTCCTCACTCTCCTCACTCTCCTACCTCTACTCTCTCTCTGCACCCTCCTCCCTCTCCTCAATCTCCTATTTATCCTAACTCTTCTCCCTCTCCTCACGCTCCTCACTCTCATCACCCTCATCACTCTCATCACTCTCATCCCTCTCATCCCTCTCCTCACTCTTCTCACTCTTCTCACACGCCTGCCTCTCCTCACTCTCCTCTCACTCCTCCCTCTCCTCACTCGCCTCACTCTCCTCACTCTCCCCACTCTCCTCAGTCGCCTCTCTCGCCTCACTTTCTTCACTCTCCCCACTCTCCTCTCTCTCCACCCTCACCTCCCTCTCCTCTCTCCTGTCACTCTGCTCACTCTCCTCCCTCTCCTCCCACACTTCACTCTCCTCATTCTTCGCACCCTCCTCCCTCTCCTCACTCTCGTAACTCTCCTCCCTCTCCTCCCTCTCCTCTCTCTCCTCTCTCTCCTCACTCTCCTCATCCGCCTCACTCTCCTCACTATCCTCACTCTCCTCACTCTCCACCCTCTCCTCACTCTCCTCACTCTCCTCACTCTTCTCACTCTCTGCACGCTCCTCACTCTTCTCCCTCTCCTCACATTCCTCACTCTCCTCAATCTCGTCAGTCTCCGCACTCTCCTCACTCTCCTCCCTCTCCTCACTCTCCTGCCTCTCCTCACTCTCCTCACTATCCTCACTATCTTCCCTCTCCTCCCTCTCCTGACTCTCCTCACTCTCCTCCCTCTCCTCACTCTCCTCACTCTCCGCACTCTCCTCACTCTCCTCACTCTCCGCCCTCTCCTCCCTCTCATCACTCTCCTCACTCTCCTCACACTCCTCCCTCACCTCACTCTCCTAACTCTCCTCCCTCTCCTCACTCTCCTCACACTCCTCAATATCCTCCTTCTTCTCACTCTTCTCCCTCTCCTCCCTATCCTCACTCTCCTCACTCTCCTCACTCTCCTCACTCTCCTACCTCTTCTCACTCTCCTCACTCTCCTCACTCTCCTCAATCTCCTCACTCTCCTCCCTCTCCTCCCTCTCGTCACTCTCCTCACTCTCGTCACTCTCCTCACCCTCCTCCCTCTCCTCAGTAGCCTCACTCGCCTCACTCTCCTCACTCTCCTCACACTCCTCCCTCACCTCACTCTCCGAACTCTCCTTCCTCTCCTCTCTCTCCTCACACTCCTCAATATCCTCCTTCTTCTCACTCTTCTCCCTCTCCTCCCTATCCTCACTCTCCTCACTCTCCTCACTCTCCTCCCTCTTCTCACTCTCCTCACTCTCCTCACTCTCCTCACTCTCCTCACTCTCCTCCCTCTCCTCCCTCTCGTCACTCTCCTCACTCTCGTCATTCTCCTCACCCTCCTCCCTCTCCTCAGTCGCCTCACTCGCCTCACTCTCCTCACTCTCCTCCCTCTTCTCACTCTCCTCACTCTCCTCACTCTCCTCCCTCTCCTCCCTCTCATCACGCTCCTCACTCTCCTCACACTCCTCCCTCACCTCACTCTCCTAACTCTCCTCCCTCTCATCACTCTGCTCACTCTCCTCACACTCCTCCCTCACCTCACTCTCCTAACTCTCCTCGCTCTCCTCACTCTCCTCACACTCCTCAATATCCTCATTCTTCTCACTCTTCTCCCTCTCCTCCCTATCCTCACTCTCCTCACTCTCCTCACTCTCCTCACTCTCCTCCCTCTTCTCACTCTCCTCACTCTCCTCACTCTCCTCACTCTCCTCACTCTCCTCCCTCTCCTCCCTCTCGTCACTCTCCTCCTCTCGTCACTCACCGCCGCTCCTCAATCTCCTCAATCTCCTCACTCTCCCCTCACCTCACTCTCCTCACTCTCCTCATTCTCCCCTCACCTCACTCTCCTCACTCTCCTCCATCTCCTCACTCTCCTCATTCTCCTACCTCTACTCACTCACTGCACTCTCCTCCCTCTCCTCTCTCTCCTACCTATCCTCATTCTTCTCCCTCTCCTCACTCTCCTCACACTCATCCCTCTCCTCATTCTCCTAACTCTGCTCCTTCTCCTCACTCTCCTCACGCTCCTCAAACTCCTCATTTACTCACTCTGCTGCCTCTCCTCACTTTCCTCACTCTCCTTCCTCTCCTCCCTCTCCACACTCTCCTCCCTCTCCTCCCTCTCCTGACTCTCCTCACTCTCCTCCCTCTCCTCCCTCTCGTCACTCTCCTCACTCTCGTCATTCTCCTCACCCTCCTCCCTCTCCTCAGTCGCCTCACTCGCCTCACTCTCCTCACACTCCTCACTCTCCTCACTCTCCGCACTCTCCTCACTCTCCTCACTCTCCTCCCTCTCCTCCCTCTCGTCACTCTCCTCACTCTCGTCACTCTCCTCACTCTCCTCCCTCTCCTAACTCTCCTCACTCGCCACAATCGCCTCACTAACCTCCCTCTCCTCACTCTCCTCACGCTCCTCCCTCTCCTCACTCTCCTCCCTCTCCTCACTCTCCTCACTGTCCTCACTCTCCTCACTCTCCTCCCTCTCGTCTCTCTCCTCTCGCTCCTCTGTCTCCTCACTCTCCTCACTCGTCTCACCCGCCTCACTCTCCTCCCTCCCCTCCCTCTCCTAACTATCCTCGCTCTTCTCCCTCTCCTCACTCTCCTCGCGTTGCTCCCTCACCACACTTTCCTTACTCTCCTCCCTCTCCTTACTCTCCTCACACTCTTCAATCTCCTCATTCTTCTCACTCTTCTCCCTTTCCTCGCTCTACTCACTCTCCTCACTATCCTCCCTCTCCTCACTCTCCTCACTCTCCTCACTCTCCTCTCGCTTCTCACTCTCCTCTCGCTCCTCTCTCTCCTCTCGCTCCTCACTCTCCTCAGTCGCCTCACTCCCCTCACTCTCCTCACTTTACTCCGTCTCCCCACCTAACACCCTCTGTACCTTTCCTCACTCTCCTCCTCTCGTCACTCTCCGCCGCTCCTCAATCTCCTCCCTCTCCTCACTCTCCTCCCTCCCTTCACTCTCCGCACTCTCCTCCCTCTCCTCCCTCTCCTCACTCTCCTCACTCTCCGACCTCGACTCACTCTCTGCACCCTCCTCCCTCTCCTCAATCTCCTATCTATGCTCACTCTTCTCCCTCTCCTCACGCTCCTCACTCTCATCACTCTCATCCCTCTCATCCCTCTCATCACTCTCATCCCTCTCCTCACTCTTCTCACTCTTCTCACACGCCTGCCTCTCCTCACTCTCCTCTCACTCCTCCCTCTCCTCACTCTCCTCACTCTACTCACTCTCCTCACTCTCCTCAGTCGCCTCTCTCGCCTCACTTTCTTCACTCTCCCCACTCTCCTCTCTCTCCACCCTCACTTCCCTCTCCTCCCTCTCCTCTCTCCTCTCACTCTGCTCACTCTCCTCCCTCTCCTCCCACACTTCACTTTTCTCATTCTTTGCACTCTCCTCCCTCTCCTCACTCTCGTAACTCTCCTCCCTCTCCTCCCTCTCCTCTCTCTCCTCACTCTCCTCATTCGCCTCACTCTCCTCACTATTCTCACTCTCCTCACTATCCACCCTCTCCTCACTCTCCTCAATCTCCTCAATCTCCTCAATCTCCTCCTTCTCCTCCCACTCCTCCCTCTCCTCCCTCTCCTCCCTCTCCTCACACAACGCACTCTCCTCAAGCTCTTCACTCTCCTGACTCCGCTCACTCGCCTCACTCTCCTCACTCTTCTCACTCTCCTCCCACTCCTCCCTATCCTCACTCTCCTCCCGCACCTCCCTCTCTTCCCTCTCATCCCTCTCATCCCTCTCCAGCCTCACCTCACTCTCCTCACGCTCCTCACTATCCTCACCCTCCTCCCACTTTTCGCCTATCCTCACTCTCCTCTCGCTTCTCACTCTCCTCCATCTCCTCATTGTCCTCAATCTTCTCATTCTTCCCACTCTCATCCCTCTCCCCACTCTCCTCACCCTCCTCACTTTCCTCCCTCTCCTCACACTTCTCCCTCAACACCATTCTTCACTCTCCTCCTCTCGTCACTCTCCACCATCACCTCAATCTCCTCACTCTCGTCACCCGCCTCACTCTCCTCACTCGCCAAACTCGCCTCACTCTCCTCACTCTCCTCCCTCTCCTCACTCTCCTCACTCTTCTCACTCTCTGCACGCTCCTCACTCTTCTCCCTCTCCTCACATTCCTCACTCTCCTCACTCTCCTCCCACTTCTCACTCTCCTCACTCTCCTCACTCGCCTCACTCTCCTCACTATCCTCACTCTCCTCACTCTCCTCCCTCTCCGCACTCTCCTCACTCTCCTCACTCTCCTCACTCTCCTCCTTCTCCTCCCACTCCCACTCCTCCCTCTCCTCCCTTTCCTCACACACCGCACTCTCCTCAAGCTCTTCACTCTCCTCCCTCTCCTCTCTCTCCTCCCTCTCCTCACTCTCCTACCTCTCCTCACTCTCCTCTCTCTCCTCACTCTCCTCATTCGCCTCACTCTCCTCACTATCTTCACTCTCCTCACTCTTCTCACTCTCCTCATTCTTCTCACACTCCTCCCTCTCCTCACTCTCCTCACTCTCCTCCCTCTCCTCACTCGCCTCACTCTCCTCTCGCTCCTCACTCTCCTCTCGCTCCTCACTCTGCTCACTCTCCTCACACTCCACATTCTCCTCAGTCGCCTCACTCGCCTCACTCGCCTCACTCTCTTCACTCTCTTCACTCTCTTCACTCTCCCCACTCTCCTCTCTCTCCAACCTCTCCTCACTCTCCTCAGTCGCCTCTCTCGCCTCACTTTCTTCACTCTCCCCACTCTCCTCTCTCTCCACCCTTAACTCCCTCTCCTCCCTCTCCTCACTCTCCTCTCTGCTCTCACTCTGCTCACTTTCCTCCCTCTACTCCCACACTTCACTCTACTCATTCTTCGCACTCTCCTCCCTCTCCTCAATTTCGTAACTCTCCTCCCTCTCCTCTCTCTCCTCCCTCTCCTCACTCGCCTCACTATTCTCACTCTCCTCACTCTCCTCACTATCCTCACCCTCCTCCCACTTTTCGCCTATCCTCACTCTCCTCTCGCTTCTCACTCTCCTCCATCTCCTCATTGTCCTCAATCTTCTCATTCTTCCCACTCTCATCCCTCTCCCCACTCTCCTCACCCTCCTCACTTTCCTCCCTCTCCTCACACTTCTCCCTCAACACCATTCTTCACTCTCCTCCTCTCGTCACTCTCCACCATCACCTCAATCTCCTCACTCTCGTCACCCGCCTCACTCTCCTCACTCGCCAAACTCGCCTCACTCTCCTCACTCTCCTCCCTCTCCTCACTCTCCTCACTCTTTTCACTCTCTGCACGCTCCTCACTCTTCTCCCTCTCCTCACATTCCTCACTCTCCTCACTCTCCTCCCACTTCTCACTCTCCTCACTCTCCTCACTCGCCTCACTCTCCTCACTATCCTCACTCTCCTCACTCTCCTCCCTCTCCGCACTCTCCTCACTCTCCTCACTCTCCTCCTTCTCCTCCCACTCCTCCATCTCCTCCCTTTCCTCACACACCGCACTCTCCTCAAGCTCTTCACTCTCCTCCCTCTCCTCTCTCTCCTTCCTCTCCTCACTCTCCTACCTCTCCTCACTCTCCTCTCTCTCCTCACTCTCCTCATTCGCCTCACTCTCCTCACTATCTTCACTCTCCTCACTCTTCTCACTCTCCTCATTCTTCTCACACTCCTCCCTCTCCTCACTCTCCTCACTCTCCTCCCTCTCCTCACTCGCCTCACTCTCCTCTCACTCCTCACTCTCCTCTCGCTCCTCACTCTGCTCACTCTCCTCACACTCCACATTCTCCTCAGTCGCCTCACTCGCCTCACTCGCCTCACTCTCTTCACTCTTCTTCACTCTCTTCACTCTCCCCACTCTCCTCTCTCTCCAACCTCTCCTCACTCTCCTCAGTCGCCTCTCTCGCCTCACTTTCTTCACTCTCCCCACTCTCCTCTCTCTCCACCCTTAACTCCCTCTCCTCCCTCTCCTCACTCTCCTCTCTGCTCTCACTCTGCTCACTTTCCTCCCTCTCCTCCCACACTTCACTCTACTCATTCTTCGCACTCTCCTCCCTCTCCTCAATTTCGTAACTCTCCTCCCTCTCCTCTCTCTCCTCCCTCTCCTCACTCGCCTCACTATCCTCACTCTCCTCACTCTCCTCACTATCCTCACCCTCCTCCCACTTTTCGCCTATCCTCACTCTCCTCTCGCTCCTCTCTCTCCTCCCTCTCCTCACTCTCCTCTCTCTCCTCACTCTCCTCACTCGCCTCACTATCTTCACTCTCTTCACTCTCCTCACTATCCTCACCCTCCTTCCACTTTTCGCATATCCTAACTCTCCTCTCGTTCCTCACTCTCCTCCCTCTCCTCATTCTCCTCAATCTCCTCATTCTTCTCACTCTCCTCCCTCTCCCCACTCTCCTCACCCTCTTCACTTTCCTCCCTCTCCTCACACTCCTCCCTCTACACCATTCTTCATTCTCCTCCTCTCATCACTCTCCGCCATCTCCTCAATCTCCTCACTCTCGTCACCCGCCTCACTCTCCTCACTAGCCAAACTCGCCTCCATCTCCTCACTTTCCTCCCTCTCCTCACTCTGCTCACTCTCCTCACTCTCCCCACTCTCCTCACTCTCGTCACTCTCCGCACGCTCCTCACTCTTCTTCCTCTCCTCACATACCTCATTCTCCTCACTCTCCTCCCACTCCTCACTCTCCTCTCTCTCCGCCCTGTCCTCACTCTGCTCCCACTCCTCACTCTCCTCTCTCTCCGCCCTCTCCTCACTCTCCTCACTCTCCTCCCTCTCCTCACTCTTCTCATTCTTCTCACACTCCTCCCTCTCCTCACTCTCCTCCCTCTCCGCCCTCTCCACCCTCTCCTCCCTCTCTTCACTCTCCTCACTCTCCTCAGTCACCTCACTCGCCTCACTCTCTTCATTCTTCGCACTCTCCTCCCTCTCCTCACTCTCGTAACGCTCCTCACTCTCCTCACTCTCCTCCCTCTCCTCACTCTCCTCACTCTCCTCACTCTCCTCACTCTTCACCCTCTCCTCACTCTCCTCACTGTCCTCCCACTCCTCGCACTCCTCGCACTCCTCCCTCTACTCACTCTCCTCACTCTCCTCACTCTCCTCACTCCTCTCACTCTGCTCACTCTGCTCACCCTCCTCCCTCTCCTCACACACCTCACTCTCCTCAAACTCTTCACTCTCCTGACTCCCCTCACTCGCCTCACTCTCCTCACTCTTCTCACACTCCTCCCACTCCTCCCTATCTTCACTCTCCTCCCGCTCCTCCCTCTCCTCACTCTCATCCTTCTCCAGCCTCTCCTCACACTCCTCCCACATTTCCTATCCTTACTCTACTCTCGCTCCTCCCTCTCCTCCCTCTCCTCACTCTTCTCTATCTCCTCATTCTTCTCACTCTCCTATCTCTCCCCACAATACTCACTCTCCTCACTTTCCTCCCTCTCCTCACACTCCTCCCTCTACACCATTCTTCACACTCCTCCTCTCATCACACTCCGCCATCTCCTGAATATCCTCACTCTTGTCACTCTCCTCACTCGCCAAACTCTCCTCACTCTCCTGACTCACCTCCCTATCCTCAATCTCCTCAATCTCCGCACTCTCATCACTCTACACCCGCTCGTCCCTCTCCTCAATCTCCTCACTCTCCTCCCTCTCCTCACTCTACTAACTCTCCTCGCTCTCCTCACTTTCCTCACTCTCCTCTCTCTCCTCACTCACCTCACTCTCCTCACTCTCCTCACTCGCATCACTCGCATCACTCGCATCACTCTCCTCACTCTACTTCCTCTCCTCGTCTACTGACTCTCCTCACTCTCCTCACTCACCTCACTCTCCACCTTCTCCACCCTCTCCTACCTCTCCTCACTCTCCTCACTCTCCTCCCTCTCCTCACTCTCCTCACTCTCCTAATTCTCCTCCCTCTCCGCCCTCTACGCCCTCTCATCACTCTCATCACTCTCATCACTCTGCTTCCTCTGCTCACACTCCTCCCTCTCCTCACTCTTCTCACTCTCCTCACTCTCCTCACTCTCCTAACTCTCCTCTCTGTCCTCACTCTCCTCTCGCTCCTCCCTCTCCTCACTCTCCTCTCTCTCCTCACTCTCCTCACTCTCCTCACTCTCCTCAGTCGCCTCACTCGCCTCACTCTCTTCACTCTCTTCACTCTCTTCACTCTCTTCACTCTCTACACTCTCTACACTCTCCCCACTCTCCTCTCTCTCCACCCTCTCCTCACTCTCCTCACTCTCCTCACTCTCCTCACTCACCTCCCTCTCCTCACTCTCCTCACTCTCCTCTCACTCTGCTCACTCTCCTCTCTCTCCTCCCACACCTCACTCTCCTCATTCTTCGCAATCTCCTCCCTCTCTTCACTCTCGTAACACTCCTCACTCTCCTCAGTCGATTCACTCGCCTCACTCTCCTCACTATCCTCACTCTCCTCACTCTCCTCCCTCTCCTCACTCTCCTTTCTCTCCTCTCACTCTTCCTTCTCATCCCACTCCTCGCTCTCCTCACTCTCCTCACTCTCCTCACTCTCCTCTCTCCTTTCACTCTGCTCACCCTCCTCCCTCTCCTCACACACATCACTCTCCTCAATCTTCTATCTCCCCTCACTCACCTCACTCTCCTCACTCTTCATTCTTCGCACTCTCCTCCATCTCCTCACTCTCATAACACTCCTCCCTCTCCTCACTCTCCTCCCGCTCCTCCCTCTCCTCCCTCTACTCACTCTCATCCCTCTCCTGACTCGCCTCACTCTCCTGACTTCCTCACTCTCCTCCTACTCCTCCCTCTCCTCACTCTCATCACTCTCATCACTCTCATCACTCTCCTCACACTCCTCCGTCTTCTGACACTCCTCCCTCTCCTCACTCTTCTCACTCTCCTCATTTTTCTCACATTCCCCACTCTCCTCACTCTCCTCTCTCCTCTCACTCTGCTCACTCTCCTCTCTCACCTCCCACGCTTCACTCTCCTCATTCTTCGCACTCTCCTCCCTCTCCTCACTCTCGTAACTCTCCTCCCTTTCCTCTCTCTTATCACTCTCCTCACTCTCATCTCTCTCCTCATTCTCCTCACTCTCCTCAATCGCTTCTCTCGCCTCACTCTCCTCACTATTCTCACTCTCCTCACTCTCCTTACCCTCCTCACTCTCCAACCTCTCCTCATTCTCCTCACTCTTCTTACTCTCCTCCCGTTCCTCACTCTCCTCACTCTCCTCACTCTCCTCACTCTCCTCACTCTCCTCACTCTCCTCCCACTCCTCACTCTCCTCACTCTCCTCACTCTCCGCCCACTCATCACTCTCCTCAGTCTCCTCACTCTCCTCACACTCCTTCCTCTCCTCACTCTTCTCACTCTCCTCATTCTTCTCACACTCCTCCCTCTCTTCACTCTCCAACTCTCCTCCCTCTCCTCACTCTCCTCTCGCTCCTCCCTCTCCTCACTCTCCTCTCTCTCCTCACTCTCCTCACTATCCTCCCTCACCTCCCTCACCTCCCTCTCCTCACTCTCCTCACTCTCCTCTCTCCTCTCACTCTGCTCACTCTCCTCTCTCTCCTCCCACACCTCACTCACCTCATTCTTCACACTCTCCTCCCTATCCTCACTCTGATAACTCTCCTCCCTCTCCTCAATCTCCTCACTATCCTCACTCTCCTCACTCTCCTCAGTCGCTTCAGTCGCCTCACTCTCCTCACTCTCCTCACTCTCATCACTCTCCTCCTTCTCCTCACTCTCCTCACTCTCCTCACTCTCCTCCCTCACCTCCCTCTCCTCACTCTCCTCTCTCCTCTCACTCTGCTCACTCTCCTCTCTCTCCTCCCACGCCTCACTCTCCTCATTCTTCGCACTCTCCTCCCTCTCCTCACTCTCGCAACTCTCCTCCCTCGCCTCTCTCTCCTCACTCTCCTCACTCTGCTCTCTCTCCTCACTCTCCTCACACTCCTCAGTCGCATCTCTCGCCTCACTCTCCTCAATATCCTCACTCTCCGCACTCTCCTTACACTCCTCCCTCTCCTCACTCTCCTCACTCTCCTCACACTCTCCTCTCACTCCTCACTCTCCTCCTTCTCCTCCCACTCTCCTCCCTCTCCTCCCTCCCCTCACTCTCCTCACATCCACCCTCTCCTCTTTCTCCTCACTTTTCTTACTCTCCTCCCGCTCCTCACTCTCCTCACTCTCCTCACTCTCCTCCCACTACTCACTCTCCTCACTCTCCTCACTCTCCGCCCTTTCATCACTCTCCTCTCGCTCCTCCCTCTACTCACTCTCCTCTCTCTCCTCACTCTCCCCACTCTCCTCTCCCTCCACCCTCACCTCCCTCTCCTCCCTCTCCTCTCTCCTTTCACTCTGCTCACTCTCCTCCCTCTCCTCCCACACTTCACTCTACTCATTCTTCGCTCTCTCCTCCCTCTCCTCACTCTCGTAACTCTTCTCTCTCTCCTCCCTCTCCTCTCTCCTATCTCTCCTCACTCTCCTCATTCGCCTCACTCTCCTCACTATCCTCACTCTCTTCACTCTCCACCCTCTCCTCACTCTCCTCAACCTCCTCAATCTCCTCAATCTCCTCCTTCTCCTCCCACTCCTCCCTCTCCTCCCTCTCCTCACACAACGCACTCTCCTCAAGCTCTTCACTCTCCTGACTCCGCCCTCTCGCCTCACTCTCCTCACTCTTCTCACTCTCCTCCCACTCCTCCCTATCCTCACTCTCCTCCCGCACCTCCCTCTCCTCCCTCCCATCCCTCTCATCCCTCTCCAGCCTCTCCTCACTCTCCTCACGCTCCTCACTATCCTCACCCTCCTCCCACTTTTCGCCTATCCTCACTCTCCTCTCGTTCCTCACTCTCCTCCCTCTCCTCATTGTCCTCAATCTTCTCATTCTTCTCACTCTCATCCCTCTCCCCACTCTCCTCACCCTCCTCACTTTCCTCCCTCTCCTCACAATCCTCCCTCTACACCATTCTTCACTCTCCTCCTCTCGTCACTCTTCACCATCTCCTCAATCTCCTCACTCTCGTCACCCGCCTCACTCTCCTCACTCGCCAAACTCGCCTCACTCTCCTCACTCTCCTCACTCTCCTCACTCTTGTCACTCTCCGCACGCTCCTCACTCTTCTCCCTCTCCACACATTCCTCACTCTCCTCACTCTCCTCCCACTCCTCACTCTCCTCACTCTCCTCACTCGCCTCACTCTCGTCACTACCCTCACTCTCCTCACTCTCCTCCCTCTCCGCACTCTCCTCAATCTCCTCACTCTCCTCCTTCTCCTCCCACTCCTCCCTCTCCTCCATTTCCTCACACACCGCACTCTCCTCAAGCTCTTCACTCTCCTCCCGCTCCTCTCTCTCCTCCCTCTCCTCACTCTCCTCCCACTCCTCACTCTCCTCTCTCTCCTCACTCTCCTCATTCGCCTCACTCTCCTCACTATCTTCACTCTCCTCACTCTTCTCACTCTCCTCATTCTTCTCACACTCCTCCCTCTCCTCTCTCTCCTACCTATCCGCATTCCTCTCCGTCTCCTCACTCTCCTCACACTCATCCCTCTCCTCACTCTCCTAACTCTGCTCCCTCTCCTCACTCTCTTCACACTCCTCGATCTCCTCATTTTCTCACTCTCCTGCCTCTCCTCAATTTCCTCACTCTCCTTCCTCTCCTCCCTCTCCTCACTCTCCTCAATCTGGTCAGTCTCCGCACTCTCCTCACTCTCCTCCCTCTCCTCACTCTCCTGCCTCTCCTCACTCTCCTCACTATCCTCACTATCTTCCCTTTCCTCCCTATCCTCCCTCTCCTGACTCTCCTCACTCTCCTCACTCTCCTCACTCTCCTCACACTTCTCACTCTCCTCACTCTCCGCACTCTCCTCACTCTCCTCACTCTCCTCCCTCTCCTCCCTCTCGTCACTCTCCTCACTCTCCTCACACTCCTCCCTCACCTCACTCTCCTAACTCTCCTCCCTCTCCTCCCTCTCCTCACTCTCCTCACTCTACTCTTGCTCCTCTCGCTCCGCCCTCTCCTCACTCTCCTCTCTCTCCTCACCCTCCTCCCTCTCCTCAGTCGCCTCACTCGCCTCACTCGCGTCACTCTCCTCACTCTCCTCACTTTAATCCCTCTCCTCTCCCAACACCCTCGACACCTTTCCTCACTCTGCTCCTCTCGTCACTCACCGCCGCTCCTCAATCTCCTCACTTTCCTCACTCTCCCCTCACCACACTTTCCTCACTCTCCTCACTCTCCCCTCACCTCACTCTCCTCACTCTCCTCCATCTCCTCACTCTTCTCATTCTCCGACCTCTACTCACTCACTGCACTCTCCTCCCTCTCCTCTCTCTCCTACCTATCCTCATTCTTCTCCCTCTCCTCACTCTCCTTACACTCATCCCTCTCCTCACTCTCCTAACTCTGCTCCCTCTCCTCACTCTCCTCACACTCCTCAAACTCCTCATTTACTCACTCTGCTGCCTCTCCTCACTTTCCTCAAACTCCTTCCTCTCCTCCCTCTCCTCACTCTCCTCAATCTCGTCAGTCTCCGCACTCTCCTCACTCTCCTCCCTCTCCTCACTCTCCTGCCTCTCCTCACTCTGCTCACTATCCTCACTATCCTCCCTCTCCTCCCTCTCGTCACTCTCCTCACTCTTCTCCCTCTCCTAACTCTCCTCACTCGCCACAGTCGCCTCACTAACCTTCATCTCCTCACTCTCCTCACGCTCCTCCCTCTCCTCACACTCCTCTCGTTCCTCACACTCCTCATTCTTCTCATTCTGCTCCCTCTCCTAAATCTCCTCACTCTCCTCACTCTTGTCACTCTGCGCAGTTTCCTCACTCTACTCCCTCTCCCCTCTCTCTTCACTGTCCTCACTATCTCCCTCTCCTCCCCCTCCTACCTCTCCTCACTCTCCTCCCTCTCCTCACTCTCCTCACTGTCCTCACTCTCCTCACTCTCCTCCCTCTCGTCCCTCTCCTCTCGCTCCTCTGTCTCCTCACTCTCCTCACGCGTCTCACCCGCCTCAATCTCCTCCCTCGCCTCCCTCTCCTCAATCTCCTCACTCACATCACTCTCCTCCCTCCCCTCCCTCTCCTCACTCTCCTCACTCTCCTAAGTATACTGACTCTCCTCCTTCTCCTCACTCTCCTCACTCTCATCATTCTCCTCCCTCTCCTCACACACCTCACTCTCCTCAATCTCTTCAATCTCTTCAATCTCCTGACTCCCCTCTCTCGCCTCACTCTCCTCACTCTTCTCACTCTCCTCCCACTTCCCTATCCTCACTCTACCTCCCGCTCCTCCCTCTCCTCCCTCTCCTCACCCTCATCGCTCTCCAGCCTCTCATCACATGCCTCACTCTCCTCACTCTCCTCACTCTCCTCACACTCCTCCCACTGTTCCCTATCCTCACTCTCCTCTCGCTCCTCCCTCTCCTCACTCTACTCACTCTCCACAATCTCCTCATTCTACTCACTCTCCTTCATCTCCCCACTCTACTCACTCTCCTCACTTTCCTCCCTCTCCTCCCTCGACACCATTCTTCACTTTCCTCCTTTCGTCACTCTCCGCAATCTCCTCAATCTCCTCACTCTCGTCACTCTCCTCACTCGCCAAACTCGCCTCACTCTCCTCACTCTCCTCACTCTCCTGACTCTCCTCCCTCACCTCCCTCACCACACTCTCCTCAATCTCCCCACTCTCCTAAATCGCCCCACACTCCTCAATCTCCACCCTCTCCTCACTCTCCTCACTCTCCTCACTCTCATTACTCTCCTCACTCTCCTCACTCTCCTCACTCGCATCACTCTCATCACTCTCATCATTCTCCTCACTCTACTCCCTCTTATCATCTACTGACTCTCCTCACTCTCCACCCTCTCCTCTCTCTCCTCACTCTCCTCAATCTCCTCACTCTCCTCACTCTCCTCCCTCTCCTCACTCTCCTCACTCTCCTCACTCTCCTCACTCTCCTCACTCTACTCACTCTTCACCCTCTCCTCACTCTCCTCCCACTCCTCGCACTCCTCCCTCTCCTCACTCTCCTCACTCTTCTCACTCTCCTCTCTCCTCTCACTCTGCTCACTCTGCTCACCCTCCTCCCTCTCCTCACACACCTCACTCTCCTCAAACTCTTCACTCTCCTGACTCCCCTCACTCGCCTCACTCTCCTCACTCTTCTCACACTCCTCCCACTCCTCCCTATCCTCACTCTCCTCCCGCTCCTCCCACTCCTCCCTCTCCTCACTCTCATCCTTCTCCAGTCTCTCCTCACACTCCTCCCACTTTTCCCTATCCTCACTCTCCTCTCACTCCTCCCTCTCCTCCCTCTCCTCACTCTTCTCTATCACATCATTCTTCTCACTCTCCTCCCTCTCCCCACTCTACTCACTCTCCTCACTTTCCTCCCTCTCCTCACACTCCTCCCTCTACACCATTCTTCACTCTCCTCCTCTCGTGACTCTCCGCCATCTCCTGAATATCCTCACTCTCGTCACTCTCCTCACTCTCCTCACTCGCCAAACTCTCCTCACTCTCCTGACTCACCTCCCTCTCCTCAATCTCCTCAATCTCCCCACTCTCGTCACTCTCCACCCGCTCGTCCCTCTCCTCACTCTCCTCCCTATCCTCACTCTACTAACTCTCCTCGCTCTCCTCACTCTCCTCCCTCTCCTCACTCTCACTCGCCTCACTCGCCTCACTCGACTCCCTCTCCTCGTCTCCTCACTCTCCTCACTCTCCTCACTCTCCTCAGTCTCCTCACTCTCCTCACTCTCATCACTCTCATCACTCTCCTTCGTCTGCTCACACTCCTCCCTCTCCTCACTCTTCTCACTCTCCTCATTCTCCTCACTCTCCTAACTCTCCTCCCTCTCCTCACTCGCCTCACTCGCCTCTCTCGCCTCACTCTCTTCACTCTCTTCACTCTCTTCACTCTCTACACTCTCCCCACTCTCCTCTCTCTCCACCCTCTCCTCACTCTCCTCCCTCACCTCCCTCTCCTCACTCTCCTCTCACTCTGCTCATTCTCCTCTCTCTCCTCCCACAGCTCACTCTCCTCATTCTTCGCACTCTCCTCCCTCTCCTCACTCTCGTAACTCTCCTCACTCTCCTCAGTCGCTTCACTCGCCTCACTCTCCTCCCTCTCATCACTCTCTTCCCTCCCCACACTCTCCTCACACTCCTCCCACTCCTCCAGTCCTCACTCAACTCACTCTCCTACCTCTACTCACTCTCTGCACTCTCCCCACTCTCCTCACTCTCGTAAGTATCCTCACTCTTCTGCCTCTCCTCACGCTCCTCACACTCCTCCCTCACCTCACTCTCCTAACTCTCCTCCCTCTCCTCACTCTCCTCACACTCCTCATTCTCCTCATTCTTTTCACTCTTCTCCCTCTCCTCACTCTCCTCACTCTCCACACTCTCCGCACTCTCCTCAATATCCTCACTATACTCCCTCTCCTGACTCTCCTGACTCTCCTCCCTCGCCTCACAATCCTCACTATCCTCACTTTCCTCACTCTCCTCACTATCCTCCCTCTTCTCCCTCTTCTCCCTCTTCTCCCTCTTCTCCCTCTCCTCACTCTCCTCACTCTCCTCACTCTCCTCAGTCGCCTCACTCGCCTCACTCGCCTCACTTTCATCCCACTCCTCACCCAACTCCCTCTACACCTTTCCTCACTCTCCTAATCTCGTCACTCTCCGCCGCTCCTCAATCTCCTCACTCTCCTCTCTCGTCTCACTCTCCTCACTATCCTCACTCTCATCACTCCCATTACTCTGCTCCCTCTCCTCAATCTCCTCACTCTCCTTCCTCTACTCCCGCTCCTCACTCTCCTCACTCTTGTCACTCTGCACACTTTCCTCACTCTCCTCCCTCTCTCCTCTCTCCTCACTCTCCTCACTATCCACCCTCTCATCCCTGTCCTCACTCTCCTCACTCTGCTCACTCTCCTCACTCTCCTCACTCTCCTTTCTCTCCTCACTCTCCTCACTCTCCTCACTCTCCACACTCTCCTCCATCTCCTCAATCTCCTCACTCTCCTCACTCTCATCACTCTCATCACTCTCATCACTCTCATCACTCTCATCGCTCTCCTCACACTCCTCGCTCTCCTCGCTCTCGTCGCTCTCCTCACTCTCATCACTCTCATCACTCTCCTACCTCTACTCACTCTCCTACCTCTACTCACTCTCCTACCTCTACTCACTCTCTGCACTCTCCTACCTCTCCTCACTCTCCTCTGTCTCCTCACTCTCCTCACTTGCATCACTCGTCTCACTATCCTCACTCTCCTCACTCTCCTCCCTCTCCTCCCTCTCTTCACTCTCCTCCTTCTTCTCCCTCTTCTCCCTCACCTGACTCTCCTCACGCTCCTCACTCTCCTCACTCTCCTCACTCTCCTCCCTCCCCCCCTTTCCTCCCTCTCCTCCCTCTCCTGCCTCTCCTCCCTCTCCTCCCTTTTACTCACCCTCCTCACTCTCTTCCCTCTACTCACTCTCCGCACTCTCCTCCCTCCCCTCACTCTCCTCACACTTCTCCCTCTCCTCACTCTCCTCAATCACCTAATTCTTCTCACTCTGCTCCCTCTCCTCAATCTCCTCAATCTCCTTCCTCTACTCCCTCTCCTCACTCTCCTTACTCTTGTCACTCTGCGCACTTTCCTCACTCTCCTCCCTCTCCTCACTCTCCTCACTTTCCACCCTCTCCTCACTCTCCTCACTCTCCTCACTCTCCTCTCGCTCCTCCCTTTCCTCACCCTCCTCCATCTCCTCACACTCCTCAATCTCCTCACTCTCTTAACTCTCCTCCCTCTCCTCACTCTCCTCACTCTCATCACTCTCCTCCCTCCCCTCCCTCTCCTCACTCTCCTCACTCTCCTAAGTATCCTCACTCTCCTCCCCCTGTCCTTACTCTCCTCACTCTCCTCACTCTACTCACACTTCTCCCTCTCCTCACTCTCCTCAATCTCCTAATTCTTCTCACTCTGCTCCCTCTCCTCAATCTCCTCAATCTCCTTCCTCTATTCCCTCTCCTCACTCTTGTCACTCTGTGCACTTTCCTCACTCTCCTCCCTCTCCTCGCTCTCCTCACTATCCACCCTCTTCTCACTCTCCTCACTCTCCTCACTCTCCTCTCGCTCCTCCCTCTCCTCACTCTCCTCCATCTCCTCACACTCCTCAATCTCCTCACTCTCTTAACTCTCCTCCCTCTCCTCACTCTCCTCACTCTCATCACTCTCCTCCCTCCCCTCCCTCTCCTCACTCTCCTCACTCTCCTAAGTATCCTGACTCTCCTCCCACTGTCCTTAATGTCCTCACTCTCCTCACTCTACTCACACTCCTCTCGTTCCTCCCTCTCCTCACTCTCCTCACTCTACTCACACTACTCTCGTTCCTCCCTCTCCTCACTCTCCTCACTCTCCTCACTCTCCGAAGTATCCTGACTCTCCTCCCTCTCCTCACTCTCCTCACTCTCCTCACTCTACTCACACTACACTCGTTCCTCCCTCTCCTCTCTCTCCTCACTCTCATCACTCTCATCACTCTCATCGCTCTCCTCACACTCCTCGCTCTCCTCGGTCTCCTCGCTCTCCTCACTCTCATCACTCTCATCACTCTCCTACCTCTACTCACTCTCCTACCTTTACTCACTCTCCTACCTCTACTCACTCTCCTCACTCTCCTCCCTCTCCTCACTCTCCTCACTCTCCTCACTCTACTCACACTACTCTCGTTCCTCCCTCTCCTCACTCTCCGAAGTATCCTGACTCTCCTCCCTCTCCTCACTCTCCTCACTCTCCTCACTCTACTCACACTACTCTCGTTCCTCCTTCTCCTCTCTCTCCTCACTCTCATCACTCTCATCACTCTCATCGCTCTCCTCACACTCCTCGCTCTCCTCGCTCTCCTCACTCATCTCACTATCCTCACTCTCCTCACTCTCCTCCCTCTCCTCACTCTCCTCCCTCTCTTCACTCTGCTCCTTCTTCTCCCTCTTCTCCCTCTCCTGACTCTCCTCACGCTCCTCACTCTCCTCACTCTCTTCCCTCTCCTCAATTTCCTCATTCTTCTCACTCTGCTCGCTCTCCTCAATCTCCTCACTCTCCTTTCGCTCCTCCCTCCCCACACTCTCCTCACACTCCTCACACTCCTCTGTCTCCTCCGGTCCTCACTCAACTCACTCTCCTACCTCTACTCACACTCTGCACTCTCCTGCCTCTCCTCACTCTCCTAAGTATCCTCACTCTTCTCCCTCTCCTCACGTTCCTCACACTCCTCCCACACCTCACTCTCCTAACTCTCCTCCCTCTCCTCACTCTCCTCACCCTCCTCAATCTCCTCATTCTTCTCACTCTTCTCCCTCTCCGCACTCTCCGCACTCTCCTCACGCTCCTCACTCTCCTCACTCCCCTCACTCTCCTCACTCTCCTACCTCTGCTCACCCTCCTCCGTCTCCTCACACACCTCACTCTCCTCAATCTCTTCACTCTCCTGACTCGCCTCACTCTCCTCACTCGTCTCTTTCTCCTCCCACTCCTCCCTATCCTCACTCTCGTCCCGCTCCTCCATCTCCTCCCTCTCGTCACTCTCCTCACTCTCCTCACTCACCTCCCGCTCATCACTCTCCTCAATCTCCCCACTCTCATCACTCTCCTCACTCTCCTTCCTCTCCTCACTCTCCTCTCTCTCCTCTATCTCCTCATTCTTCTCACTCTCCTCATTCTCATCACTCTCATCACTCTCATCACTCTCCTCACTCTCCTCACTCTCCTCACACTCCTCACTCTCCTTACTCTCCTCAACCTCTTCACTCTCCCGACCCGCCTCACTCGCCTCACTCAACTCCCTCTCCTTCCTCCCCTCACTCTCCTCACTCTCCTCACTCTACTCCCTCTCCTCCACTTTCTCATTCTCCTCACTCTCCTCCTCCCCTCACTTTCCTCCTCCCCTCACTCCCCTCATTCTCCTCACTCTCCTCACTCTCCTCTCTCTCATCACTTTCCTCACTTTCCTCCTCCCCTCACTCTACTCACTCTCCTCACTCTCCTCATTCTCCTCATTCTCCTCCCTCTCCTCCCTCTCCTCACTCTCCTCACTCTCCTCCCTCTCCTCAAATTCATCATTCACCTCACTCTCCTCCTCCCCTCACTCTCCTCACTATCCTCACTCTCCTCACTCTCCTCTCTCTCCTCACTCTACTCACTCTCCTCCCTCTCCTCCCTCTCCACAACTTCCTCACAATCATCACTCTCCTCACTCTCCTCTCTTTCCTCACTCTCCTCATGCTCCTCAACCTCTTCACTCTCCCGACTCGCCTCACTCGCCTCACTCAACTCCCTCAACTCCCTCCCCTCACTCTCCTCACTCTCCTCACACTCCCCCTCTCCTCAACTTCCTCATTCTCCTCACTCTCCTCCTCCCCTCACTCTCCTCCTCCCCTCACTCTCCTCACTCTCCGCACACTCCTCACTCTCCTCCCTCTCCTCACTCTCCTCACTCTCCTCACTCCCCTCACTCTCCTCCCTCCCCTCACTCTCCTCACTCTCCTCACTCTCCTCACTCTCCTCCCTCTCATCACTTTCCTCACTTTCCTCCTTCCCTCACTCTACTCACTCTCCTCACTCTCCTCATTCTCCTCATTCTCCTCCCTCTCCTCCCTCTCCTCACTCTCCTCACTCTCCTCCCTCTCCTCAAATTCATCATTCACCTCACTCTCCTCCTCCCCTCACTCTCCTCACTATCCTCACTCTCCTCACTCTCCTCACACTCCTCACTCTACTCACTCTCCTCCCTCTCCTCCCTCTCCACAACTTCCTCACAATCATCACTCTCCTCACTCTCCTCTCTTTCCTCACTCTCCTCATTCTCCTCAACCTCTTCACTCTCCCGACTCGCCTCACTCGCCTCACTCAACTCCCTCAACTCCCTCCCCTCACTCTCCTCCTCCCCTCACTCTCCTCACTCTCCGCACTCTCCTCACTCTCCTCCCTCTGCTCACTCTCCTCACTCTCCTCCCTCCCCTCACTCTCCTCCCTCCCGTCACTCTCCTCACTCTCCTCACTCTCCTCCTCCCCTCACTCTCCTCCCTCTCCTCAACTTCCTCATTCTCCTCACTCTCCTCCTCCCCTCACTCTCCTCACTATCCTCACTCTCCTCACTCTCCTCACTCTCCTCACTCCCCTCACTCTCCTCACTCTCCTCAACCTCGTCACTCTCCCGACTTGCCTCACTCGCCTCACTCAACTCCCTCTCCTCCCTCCCCTTACTCTCCTCACTCTGCTCACTCTCCTCCCACTTTTCCCTATCCTCACTCTCCTCTTGCTCCTCCCTCTCCTCACACTCCTCCCTCAACACCATGTCTCACTCTCCTCCTTTCGTCACTCTCCGCCATCTCCTCAATCTCCTCACTCTCGTCACTCTCCTCACTCACCTCCCGCTCCATCCTCTCCTCCCGCTCCTTACTCTCCTCACACTCCTCTTCGGCTAACTCTCCTCGATCTCCTCTCTTTCCTCACTCTCCTCTCTCTCCTCATTCTCCTCACTCTCCTAATTCTCATCACTCTCATCACTCTCATCACTCTCATCACTCTCATCACTCTCATCACTCTCCTCACTCTCATCACTCTCCTCACTCTCCTCACTCTCCTCACTTGCCTCACTCTACTCCCTTTCCTTGTCTACTCACTCTCCTCACTCTCCTCACTAGCCTCGCTCTCCTCGCTCTCCTCGCTCTCCTCACTCTCCTCACTCTCCTCACTCTCCTCACTCCCCTCACTCTCCTCACTCTCCTCAATCTCGTCACTCTCCCGATTCACCTCACTCGCCTCACTCAACTCCCTCTCCTCCCTCCACTCACTCTCCTCACTCTCCTCACTCTCCTCACTCTCCTCCCACTTTTCCCTATCCTCACTCTCCTATCGCTCCTCCCTCTCCTCACACTCGTCCCTCTACACCATTCTTCACTCTCCTCCTTTCGTCACTCTCCGCCATCTCCTCAATCTCCTCACTCTCGTCACTCTCCTCACTCACCTCACGTTCCTCAATCTCCTCAATCTCCCCACTCTCATCACTCTCATCACTCTCCTCACTATCCTTCCTCTCCTCCCGCTCCTTACTCTCCTCACACTCCTCTTCGACTATCTCTCCTCGATCTCCTCTCTCTCCTCATTCTCCTCTCTCTCCTCACTCTCCTCACTCTCATGACTCTCATGACTCTCATCACTCTCATCACTCTTCTCACTCTTTTCACTCTTCTCATTCTCCTCACTCTCCTCACTCGCCTCACTCAACTCCCTTTCCTCGTCTACTCACTCTCCTCACGCGCCTCACTCGCCTCGCTCGCCTCGCTCTCCTCGCTCTCTTCACTCTCCTCACTCTCCTCACTCTCATCCTCCCCTCACTCTCCTCACTCTCCTCACTCTCCTCACTCTCCTCTCTCTCCTCACTCTCCTCTCTCTCCTCTCTCTCCACCCTCTCCACAACTTCCTCATTCTCCTCACTCTCCTCCTCCCCTCACTCTCCTCACTCTCCTCATTCTCCTCACACTACTCCCTCTCCTCACTCTCCTCATTCTCGTCACTCTCCTCCCTCTCCTCCCTCTCCTCACTTTCCTCCCTCCCCCCTCTCCTCACTCTCCTACCTCTACTCACTATCTGCACTCTCCTTCCTCTCCTCTGTCTCCTCACTCTCCTCCCTCTGCTCACTATCCTCACTCTCATCACTCTCCTCCCTCCCCTCCCTCTGCTCACTCTCCTCACTCTCCTACCTCTACTCACTCTCTGCACTCTCCTTCCGCTCCTCTGCCTCCTCACTCTCCTCACTCGCCTCACTCGCCTCACTATCCTCCCTCTCCTCACTCTCCTCACGCTCCTCACTCTCCTCCCTCTCCTCCCTCTCCTCACTCTCCTCACTCTCCTCACTCTTTTCCCTCCACTCACTCTCCTCACTATCCTCAATCTCTTCACTCTCCTGACTGCCCTCACTCGCCTCAATCTCCTCCCACTCCTCTCTCACCTCACTCTCCTCACTGTCCTCCCCCTCCTCCCTCTCCTCACTCTCCTAAGTATCCTCTCTTTTCTCCCTCTCCTCACGCTCCTCACACTCCTCCCTCACCTCACTCTCC
Organism: Pristiophorus japonicus; assembly: GCF_044704955.1. NCBI lineage: Eukaryota > Metazoa > Chordata > Chondrichthyes > Pristiophoridae > Pristiophorus > Pristiophorus japonicus. The sequence goes on along the minus strand of NW_027250844.1, from coordinate 5,020 downwards.
TAACTCTCCTCCCTCTCCTCAGTCTCCTCACACTCCTCAATCTCCTCATTCTCCTCACTCTCCTCACTCTCCTTCCTCTCCTCACTCTACTCACTTTCATCCCGCTCCTCACCCAACTCCCTCTACACCTTACCTCACACTCCTACTCTCACCACTCTCCGCCGCTCCTCACTCTCCTCACTCTCCTCACTCTCCTCACGCTCCTCACTCTCCTCACTCTCCTCACTCTCCTGACTCTCCTGACTCTCCATCCTCGCCTCACAATCCTCACAATCCTCACTCTCCTCACTCTCCTCCCTCTCCTCACACTCCTCTCGCCCCTCCCTCTCCTCACTCTCCTCTCTCTCTCCTTACTCTCCTCACTCTCCTCAGTAGCCTCACTCGGCTCACTCGCCTCACTCTCCTCACTCTAGTCACTTTCCTCCCGCTCCTCACCCAACTCCCTCTACAACTTTCCTCACTCTCCTACTCTCGTCACTCTCCGCCGCTCCTCAATCTCCTCACTCTCCTCACTCTCCTCACACTCCTCACACTCCTCACTCTCCTCACTCTCCTCACACTCCTCACACTCCTCACTCTCCTCACTCTCCTCACTCTCCACTCTCTCCTCGCTCTCATCACTCTCATCACTCTCATCACTCTCATCACTCTCCTCCCTCTCCTCCCTCTCCTCACTCTCCTCACTCTCCTCACTCTCCTCACTTTCCTCACTCTCCTCATTCTCCTCATTCTCCTCACTCTCCTCACTATCCTCCCTCTCCTCACACTCCTCCCTCTCCACCATTCTTCATTCTCCTCCTTTCGTCACTCTCCGCCATCTCCTCAAACTCCTCACTCTCATCACTCTCCTCACTCTCCTCAGTCTCCTCACTCTCCTCCCTCTCCTCACTCTCCTTCCTCTCCTCACTCTCCTAACTCTCCACCCGCTCCTCACTCTCCTCACACTCCTCACTCTACTAACTCTCCTCCCTCTCCTTCCTCTCCTCCCTCTCCTCACACTCCTCACTCTCCTCACTCTCCTCACTCTCCTCGCTCTCCTCACTCTCCTCCCGCTCCTCCCGCTCCTCACTCTCCTCACTCTCCTCGCTCTCCTCACTCTCCTCCCGCTCCTCCCGCTCCTCACTCTCCTCACTCGCCTCCCTCTCCTCACTTGCCTCACTCTCCTCACTCTACTCACTCTCCTCACTCTTCTCACTCTGCTCCCACTCCTCCCTCTGCTCACTCTCCTCCCGCTCCTCCCTCTCCTCCCTCTCCTCAGTCTCAGCCCTCTCCAGCCTCTCCTCACTCTCCTCCCTCTCCTCACTTGCCTCACTCTCCTCACTCTCCTCACTCTCCTCACTCTCCTCACACTCCTCCCACTTTTCGCTATCCTCACTCTCCTCTCGCTCCTCCCTCTCCTCCCTCTACTCACTCTCCTCAATCTCCTCATTCTTCTCACTCTCCTCCATTTCCCCACTCTACTCGCTCTCCTCACTTTCCTCCCTCTCCTCACACTCCTCCCTCTCCACCATTCTTCACTCTCCTCCTTTCGTCACTCTCCGCCATTTCCTAAATCTCCTCACTCTCATCACTCTCCTCACTCTCCTCAGTCTCCTCACTCTCCTCCCTCTCATCACTCTCCTTCCTCTCCTCACTCTCCTAACTCTCCTCCCAGTCCTCACTCTCCTCACACTCCTCACTCTACTAACTCTCCTCCCTCTCCTTCCTCTCCTCACTCTCCTCACTCTCCTTACTCTCCTCACTCTCCTCACTCGCCTCCCTCTCCTCACTCTCCTCACTCTCCTCACTCTCCTCCCGCTCCTCCCACTCCTCACTCTCCTCACTCGCCTCACTCTCCTCACTCTCCTCACTGTCCTCACTATAATCACTCTCCTCACTCTCCTCACTCTCCTCACTCTCCTCAATTTCTTCAATCTCCCGACTCGCCTCACTCGCCTCACTCAAATCCCTCTCCTCCCTCCCCTCACTCTCCTCACCCTCCTCACGCTCCTCAACTTCCTCATTCTACTCACTTTCCTCCTCCCCTCACTCTCCTTCCTCTCCTCACTCTCATAACTCTTCTCCCTCTCCTCACTCTCCTCACACTCCTCACACTCCTCACGCTCCTCACTCTCCTCTCTCTCCTCTCTCTCCTCTCTCTCCTCACTCTCATCACTCTCATCACTCTCATCACTCTCATCACTCTCCTACCTCTCCTCACTCGCCTCACTCTCCTCACTCTGCTCACTCTGCTCACTCTGCTCCCTCTCCTCACTCTCCTCTCTCCTTTCACTCTGCTCACTCTCCTCCCTCTCCTCCCACACCTCACTCTTCACACTCTCCTCCCTCTCCTCACTCTCGTAAATCTCCTCCCTCTCCTCACGCTCCTCTCTCTTCTCCCTCTCCTCACTCTCCTCTCTCTCCTCACTCTCCTCGCTCTCCTCAGTTGCTTCACTCGCCTCACTCGCCTCACTCTCCTCACTCTCCTCACACTCCACCCTCTCCTCACTCTCCTCACTCTCCTCACTTTCCTCACACTCCTCCCACTTTTCCATATCCTCACTCTCCTCTCGCTCCTCCCTCTCCTCCCTCTACTCACTCTCCTCAATCTCCTCATTCTTCTCACTCTCCTCCATCTCCCCACTCTACTCACTCTCCTCACTTTCATCCCTCTCCTCACACTCCTCCCTCTCCACCATTCTTCACTCTCCTCCTTTCGTCACTCTCCGCCATTTCCTAAATCTCCTCACTCTCATCACTCTCCTGACTCTCCTCAGTCTCCTCACTCTCCTCCCTCTCATCACTCTCCTTCCTCTCCTCACTCTCCTAACTCTCCTCCCGGTCCTCACTCTCCTCAAACTCCTCACTCTACTAACTCTCCTCCCTCTCCTTTCTCTCCTCACTCTCCTCACTCTCCTCACTCTCCTCACTCTCCTCACTCGCCTCCCTCTCCTCACTCTCCTCACTCTCCTCACTCTCCTCCCGCTCCTCCCACTCCTCACTCTCCTCACTCGCCTCACTCTCCTCACTCTCCTCACTGTCCTCACTATAATTACTCTCCTCTCTCTCCTCACTCTCCTCACTCTCCTCACTCTCCTCAATTTCTTCAATCTCCCGACTCGCCTCACTCGCCTCACTCAAATCCCTCTCCTCCCTCCCTTCACTCTCCTCACCCTCCTCACGCTCCTCAACTCCATCATTCTACTCACATTCCTTCTCCCCTCACTCTCCTTCCTCTCCTCACTCTCATAACTCTTCTCCCTCTCCTAACTCTCCTCACACTCCTCACACTCCTCACGCTCCTCACTCTCCTCACTCTCCTCTCTCTCCTCTCTCTCCTCACTCTCATCACTCTCATCACTCTCATCACTCTCATCACTCTCCTCCCTCTCCTCACTCTCCTCACTCTCCTCACTCTGCTCACTCTGCTCACTCTGCTCCCTCTCCTCACTCTCCTCTCTCCTCCCACTCTGCTCACTCTCCTCCCTCTCCTCCCACACCTCACTCTTCACACTCTCCTCCCTCTCCTCACTCTCGTAACTCTCCTCCCTCTCCTCACGCTCCTCTCTCTACTCCCTCTCCTCACTCTCCTCTCTCTCCTCACTCTCCTCAGTTGCTTCACTCGCCTCACTCGCCTCACTCTCTTCACTCTCCTCACTCTCCACATTCTCCTCACTCTCCTCACTCTCCTCACACTCCACCCTCTCCTCACTCTCCTCACTCTCCTCACTTTCCTCACACTCCTCCCACTTTTCCATATCCTCACTCTCCTCTCGCTCCTCCCTCTCCTCCCTCTACTCACTCTCCTCAATCTCCTCATTCTTCTCACTCTCCTCCATCTCCCCACTCTACTCACTCTCCTCACTTTCATCCCTCTCCTCACACTCCTCCCTCTCCACCATTCTTCACTCTCCTCCTTTCGTCACTCTCCGCCATTTCCTCAATCACCTCACTCTCATCACTCTCCTCATTCTCCTCAGTCTCCTCACTTTCCTCCCTCTCCTTCCTCTCCTCACTCTCCTCACTCTCCTCACTCTCCTCACTCTCCTCTCTCTCCTCACTCTCCTCTCTCTCCTCACTCTCCTCTCTCTCCTCATTCTCCTCACTCTCCTTCCTCTCCTCAATTTCTTCAATCTCCCGACTCGCCTCACTCGCCTCACTCAAATCCCTCTCCTCCCTCCCCTCACTCTCCTCACCCTCCTCACGCTCCTCAACTTCCTCATTCTACTCACTTTCCTCCTCCCCTCACTCTCCTCACGCTCCTCACTCTCCTCACTCTCCTCTCTCTCCTCTCTCTCCTCACTCTCATCACTCTCATCACTCTCATCACTCTCATCACTCTCCTCCCTCTCCTCACTCTCCTCACTCTCCTCACTCTGCTCACTCTGCTCACTCTGCTCACTCTGCTCCCTCTCCACACTCTCCTCTCTCCTCTCACTCTGCTCACTCTCCTCCCTCTCCTCCCACACCTCACTCTTCACACTCTCCTCCCTCTCCTCACTCTCGTAACTCTCCTCCCTCTCCTCACGCTCCTCTCTCTCCTCCCTCTCCTCACTCTCCTCTCTCTCCTCACTCTCCTCACTCTCCTCAGTTGCTTCACTCGCCTCACTCGCCTCACTCTCCTCACTCTCCTCACTCTCCACCTTCTCCTCACTCTCCTCACTCTCCTCACTTTCCTCACACTCCTCCCACTTTTCCATATCCTCACTCTCCTCTCGCTCCTCCCTCTCCTCCCTCTACTCACTCTCCTCAATCTCCTCATTCTTCCACTCTCCTCCATCTCCCCACTCTACTCACTTTCCTCACTTTCATCCCTCTCCTCACTCTCCTCACTCTCCTCACTCTCCTCCCTCTCCACACTCTCCTTCCTCTCCTCACTCTCCTAACTCTCTTCCCGCTCCTCACTCACCTCACACTCCTCACTCTACTAACTCTCCTCCCTCTCCTTCATCTCCTCACTCTCCTCACTCTCCTCACTCTCCTCACTCTCCTCATTCTCCTCATTCTCCTCACTCTCCTCACTATCCTCCCTCTCCTCACA
>NW_027250843.1:50179-96104 GCF_044704955.1 Pristiophorus japonicus | reverse complement strand
GGCATGCGGACAATGTGGCCTGCCCAGTGGTGCTGATCGAGTGTGGTCAGTGCTTCGATGCTGGGGATGTTGGCCTGGTCGAGGACGCTGACGTTGGTACGTCCTAAGGCTGCATTGACTACATTACCCTGTTGGCAGTGTCGCGCAGGCTACTTGTTGGTCAGCGCAGAGTGAGCCGATGGGGTTTGGGATGGGAGTTACTGTCGCCCAGCCTGATTAGAGAGGGTTTGGGGGGGGGGGGGGGGTTGAGTTAGAGAGAGAGATGGGGGGGGGAAAGAGAGAAGGAGGGGAATGGGGAAGAGAGAATGATTGGAGAGGGGGAGGGAGGTGGGGGTGGAAAGAGAGAAGGATTGTGGGGGGAGAGAGAAGGATGGGGGGGGGAAATAGAGAGAGGGATGGGGGGAGAGCGAGAGAGAGATTGGGGGGGGGGTGAGCGCAGAGGGACGGGGCGGGGCATTTCTGTAGCAAGCAGGAGATTGGTATGTGGTCAGTTGTTGCCATGGAGATTGCCAGTTGACAAAGCATGCCAATATCGTGACTCAGAGAATAGAATCGCACAGCACGGCGAGACTGAGGGGCCGGTAACCTTCGGCAAGTCTTGCAGTAACTCGCGTTGTTGAAAATGTTGTTTTGAATTAAATCCGCGAGTTCCCAGCGCCTGTGGACCGTCCCCAGTGCCATGCAGCCGCTGAATGCTGATCCTCTTGTACCTGCAGGATTTCATTCAGGAACACTACAGCGAGGAACCGGCCGAGTATGAAGACCGGATCCTGGATGTGATGGACTTGCGGCAGGTGAGTGGCCGGCGGGGGCGCGTTGTGTCGGGCTCCCCGTGTCGGAGCGCGGTCGGTTTCGGTGCCCGAGTTGAGGACCAGGCTGGCCAAGTTACCGTGCCCAAAGTGCCAGTCCTCTTGCGAGGGCTGAAGGGTCCCCTCTCCACTGCACCTGTCCAGCAGAGATCTTTGGTCAACGAGCAAAGGTGCTGCGTCCCGTTACAGTGCCTCTTAAGATTGGCTCATTCAGACACCAGGGATCGAGTTTGGAACATTGCTAGTCTACATGGGTACATCCAGCAGTCCATATTCTCCCAGTTAATTAAAGTATAATTCAGAATCCAGCACTTGGGATGTGGGCAAGGCTACAGTTGTTGGGCCACTCGGGGCATTTAAGAGTCAGTCGTGTGTGGGCCAGACCAGGAAAGGGAGACCGGTTCCCTTTCCATGAAGGACATTAGTGGGTTTGAAACAACACTGCTCCCTTTTTTTCTCAATACAGTGCCAGATTTATTGAATCCAGTTTTGCATCTTGTGCGGACTAATTCGAGCCGGTACAGGCATAATGGGCCGAATGGCAGGCTCCTGTGCTGTAAAGTTGATGGAGAGAAAATGTTTCCACTTGTGGGCGAGATCAGAACCAGCGACCATCAATACAAGACAGTAATAAATCCAGTGGGGAATTCAGGAGAAACCTGTTTACCCAGAGAGTGGTGAGAATGTGGAACTCGTTACCACGGAGTGGTTGAGACAAATAGCAGAGATACATTTAAGCGAGGTAAACACAGAGAGAGAGAGAGAGAGAGAGAGAGGAATAGAAGGATATGGTGTGGGGCATAAACACGGGCACGGACCCGTGGGGCCGAATGGCCTGTTCCTGTGCTGTAAGATTCTATGAGGCTAACTTGCCCAGGTGATATTTGAACACTCCCTCCTGGGAGGCACCAGGGACACGAACTTAGACTGCGGCCCCTTCTGACTGGGTTAAGCAGGCAATCATTTTAAATGGAAAAATACAGGTACAATTTTTGGTTCTGGTAATTCCTGGCCTGGTTTGTGGGTCATCTCTGGCGCAGGGACCTGAGTCAATGCTGCCTGGAGATCCCACTTAGCAACAAGCACCGACACAGAAGCAGCCCGGCTAAATCTCCTTTGAATGTGCCGATTGAAGAGGCTAATCTCTCTTTGAATAATTTCAGACTTTTTCCCCCCACAACTCACGCAATGCCCAATCGCCCAGAGTGTCACAATCCTGTTAAAAGTACAGACCTCGCCCCCACCCCAGTCTGCCCCACCCCAACCTGCTCAGCTTTGCCCCCTGTCGTGCTCTATGATTGAGATTGTCCCCTCTACAGGCTGTCCGGACTCCGAGCCGGAACGAGGCGGGTGTCGAGCTGCTGATGTCCTACTATAATCAGCTCAACTTCTTGGAGAGCCGCTTCTTCCAGCCCAATCGGCACCTAGGACTCTTCTTCACCTGGTAAGCAGTCTGTGCATGTGTGTTTCTGTCAGTGACCACACCGTCTTTCCAACTCACATCTGCTGTTTAATTTTATTTTAACGAGTGTGTTCCACAAACTAAGGCTCTTTTCAACCACTCGCGCCTCTGACTCAGTAGGTTGTGGGTTCAAGTCCCACTCTAGGGACTTCAGCACAAAAATCTATGCTGACACTCCAGTACAGTGCTGAGGGAGTGCTGCACTGTCGGAGGGGCAGTACAGAGGGAGCGCCACACTATCGGAGGGGCCGTCTTTCAGATGAGATGTTAAACCGAGGCACCGTCTGCTCTCAAGTGAATGTAAAACATCCTATGGCACTATTGCGAAGAAGAGCAGGGGAGTTCTCCCTGGTGTCCTGGCCAAACTTGCTCATTTATGTCCTTGCTGTCTGGGATCTTGCTGTGTGAACATTGGCTGCTGTTAGCCTATAAAACACTGACTGAATCTCAAGTAATCCCTGGTCTCCGAAAAGCGTTTAAGTCGGGCGAGGTTCTGTAACGATGCAGGTTTCTCTCCCCTGTGCGAACATGTTGAATCCTTCCTTCGCGCTGTGCCTGTGTGGTGACTCTTCCTGTACTGTTCCAGGTATGACTCCTTCACTGGGATGCCTGTGTGCCAGCAACACCTGTCTCTGGAGAAAGCCAGCATTCTGTTCAATATTGGAGCCATCTACACCCAGATTGGCACCCGGAGTGACCGGCGGACGTCAGCTGGCCTCGACATCTCCATCGGCGCGTTCCAGAGGGCTGCAGGTCAGCACCCCTTCCTGTTTTATCATTTTGGGGCACTCTAGCCAGCTTCTCTTTTCTCCCGCCCATTCCACAGGTGTTGGGTTTCTGTAAGCTGTGGGAATGCTGACTGGTCTGTACAGTTTGTCCAGGGACTCCTGCTTCCGATCGAGCCTGTCTCCTTGCTCATAACTTCCCTCCGTGTAGTGTTAAACCTGTCTGCTCGTCACAGCGGTCAGTGCAAATAATATGTTGAAATTAGGGTTATTCAGCTGGGTAAGGATCACTCACTGTGTAACTGTACAGAGTCACTGTTTATTCAGGGTAAGGGTCACTCACTGTGTAACTGCACAGAGTCACTGTATATTCAGGGTAAGGATCACTCACTGTGTAACTGTACAGAGTCACTGTATATTCAGGGTAAGGATCACTCACTGTGTAACTGTACAGAGTCACTGTTTATTCAGAGTAAGGATCACTCACTGTGTAACTGTACAGAGTCACTGTATATTCAGGGTAAGGGTCACTCACTGTGTAACTGTACAGAGTCACTGTATATTCAGGGTAAGGATCACTCACTGTGTAACTGTACAGAGTCACTGTTTATTCAGAGTAAGGATCACTCACTGTGTAACTGTACAGAGTCACTGTATATTCAGGGTAAGGGTCACTCACTGTAACTGTACAGTCACTGTTTATTCAGGGTAAGGATCACTCACTGTAACTGTACAGAGTCACTGTTTATTCAGGGTAAGGATCACTCACTAACTGTACAGAGTCACTGTTTATTCAGGGTAAGGGTCACTCACTAACTGTACAAAGTCACTGTTTATTCAGGGTAAGGGTCACTCACTGTGTAACTGTACAGAGTCACTGTTTATTCAGGGTAAGGGTCACTCACTGTGTAACTGTACAGAGTCACTGTTTATTCAGGGTAAGGGTCACTCACTGTGTAACTGTACAGAGTCACTGTATATTCAGGGTAAGGGTCACTCCCAGTCTGGTACTGAGTCAAACAGACCAGGAGGTGATGGATTCAGTTCCCAATCGACAATCTCCGCAGAGCTGCTGCAATAGATCGTAAAGCCCCTGGGTAATGAGTGGGGGAAATCGGACAGAGATGCTTTCACCGGATTGTATGGTGTGACTGGTTTCCAGGGAAGTGTAGAGATTTTACACTGGAGATTGCTCATCACTATTGGGCAGCAGGAGGGGGGGGGGGGGGTGGAATTGGCTGCTTGTGTGAACTGCCCTCTGTTATGGGGAGGGGCTGGGTTATTGGGTAGCTGGAAGCTGCTTGTGAAGGCTAATTGCTGGGTAAGGAGTGGGGAGGGGAGGAGGTTTCATTGTGGAGAGTGCAGTGTCACTAACCCAGGCTCACCCATAAACCGCTCCTGGAATACCCACCATTGCCAGGAAGGAATAGTGGCGACAGGCCTGTGTTTGTTTGGTGACACGGGCTGTTTGTCTTTGGAACGAGTGTGGGTCACAAGCCAGCTGTGTGTAGCACCTGAAGATGTTTGAGACCGACTGAGCTGACATCGGGTGAGTCGGAGGGGCGGGGGGGCTGGGCGCCCAGACAAACTGAGCTGACACGTTCTACAGGTGGGGCTCTGCGTTAGAGGGTGGGGGAAATCGACCAGGGCTCCAGCTCCTGATCGTCCAGTGACCTCTGGTAGAAAGTGTGTACCCCGATGTCTGGGGGGATGCCAGCTCAGCGACACGCTCTGTATTAGTCATCTTCTTTCGTATGGTCGTAGCAAAACAAACGTCGATATCCAAGTTGGATATCCAGGCCAAAGCTTCTGGTGTAACAGCGTGGATATCATGCAGGCTGCCTGTTAATTCCCCCTGAGGGCAGTGCTCAGTTATATGCTCCAGGGTCTGATAAGGAGCTCCACAGTCACATGACGGGGAGGCTTTACTCTTCCACCGATGGAGAAGGCGGCAGCATCGACCGTGACCGGTTCTGAGGCGGTCGATGGTTGCCCACTGTTTGCGAGGAAGGTTTGATCCTTCAGGTTGTACTGTGGGGTCCTCTGTAAGGAATCCATTTCGTACGTCGCTGTTCTTCCGAGCTTTTCGCCATCAATCAATAAGGCTGAGGGGAGATTGCAGAAGGGCTTTGGCGCCTAGATTTGAGACGGGTTGGTGATAGGTTGTGCAAGTCGGCCTGGATCGGCTTGTCTTTGCTGGTGTAGCAGTTGTATCCTCTGGAGACGGCATATTCGCAGCGTAGGTATGGTGGTGCGATGTTTTCAAGCACAGGCAGCCGTCAGTTGATGTCGATTTAAAGCGTATCGGTGAAAATTCTGAATAGAATTCCGCTGGGCATCAACAATTTGACATGCGCACTTGATAGCCATGCCGCAGAACAGTACACCAGGCGAGTGCTGCCGTACTGAGGGTTTGAGCGACTACTCCTCGAGTCTCCCCCTCAGCCTCTGTATCCAATCTTTCCTCCGTAGCTAAATTTCTGCAGTCCTGGCAACATCCTCGTAACTTAATCTGTCAATGTCTGCTCCCATCTACACGATCTACTCAGACACCTAACTTGGTGTCGGCAACAAACTCGGATACACGGCTCGCTCTTCCTTCACCCAAGCCCTCGGTTATTGGAGGGGAACGGCCTGGAACCTGTATCCCAGCAGGTGCACTCAATGGTGGAGGGTGTTGATGGACAGGAGCGGCGACCCCTGACCCCCGGGGAGCGTGCTGACCCCTGACCCCAGGGGAGCGCTGACCCTACACAAACTGAATCCAAGGCGAACTCTGAACACCCGAACCTCTGTGCTTGTTGCAGTAAATGGGAGCGGCAGGCGGGTGGGGGGTGGTGGGGAGGGACTGTAAATGTGATCCACTCCCCCGCCCCTCCTGGGTAATGGGTAATGCGTGTTTACTCTCTGGGCCTGTCGGGATTGAGAGACTGGAAGAACCAGCAATGATGAGGTTTGTGCTAAATCAACAGGCAGAAGCAAGCGTCCTGGAGTTAACGGGCCAAGTGCTTGAGCGGGTTCCTGGCTCTCTCTCTCTCTCTCTCTTTCTCCCCCCCCCCCGGACTGCATTCCTCACGTGACTCTGTGTTTTCAGGGGTGCTGAGCCACTTGAAAGAAACCTTCACGCACACCCCGAGCTTTGACATGAGCCCGTCGATGCAGAACATGCTGATCCGCCTGATGCTGGCCCAGGCCCAGGAGTGCAGCTTCGAGAAGATGGTGCTGGCTGGGATCCGCAACCAGTACACCAGTCTGCTGCGGGTGGCGCAGGAATCGGCCAGGGTACGTGGCAAGATTGGGTGATTCCTCCCGCTGGGTGGTAGACGCGGGTAACTCCCTCCCCCTCGCTGTCGGCTGTGTGTGGATTTGCTCCCGCTGCCCTGCGCTGAGGTGAAGGGAGTGGAAGTCGAGGTAAACGAAGCAGTGATTAATACCAAACTTGGAATCTGAAAGACCCTGCATTTCTATAGCACCGTTCATGACCTTTGGGATGTCCCAAAGCGTTTTACAGCCAATGAAGTACTTTTTGAAGTTTAGTCACTGTTGTAATGTGGAAAATGCGGCAGTCAATTTACACACAGCTAGCTCCCACAAACAGCAATGTGATAATGACCAGATCATCTGTTTCAATGATGCTGATTGAGCGATAAAGATTGGCCACGACTCCGGGGAAAACTTTCCTGCTCTTCATGAAATAGTGCGGCGCTCCCTCAGCACGGCCCCTCCGACAGTGCGGCGCTCCCTCAGCACTGCCCCTCCGACAGTGTGGCGCTCCCTCAGCACGGCCCCTCCGACAGTGCGGCGCTCCCTCAGTACTGCCCCTCCGACAGTGCGGCGCTCCCTCAGCACGGCCCCTCCGACAGTGCGGCGCTCCCTCAGCACGGCCCCTCCGACAGTGCGGCGCTCCCTCAGCACGGCCCCTCCGACAGTGCGGCGCTCCCTCAGTACTGCCCCTCCGACAGTGCGGCACTCCCTCAGCACTGCCCCTCCGACAGTGCGGCGCTCCCTCAGCACGGCCCCTCCGACAGTGCGGCGCTCCCTCAGCACGGCCCCTCCGACAGTGCGGCGCTCCCTCAGCACGGCCCCTCCGACAGTGCGGCGCTCCCTCAGCACGGCCCCTCCGACAGTGCGGCGCTCCCTCAGCACGGCCCCTCCGACAGTGCGGCGCTCCCTCAGCACGGCCCCTCCGACAGTGCGGCGCTCCCTCAGCACGGCCCCTCCGACAGTGCGGCGCTCCCTCAGCACGGCCCCTCCGACAGTGCGGCGCTCCCTCAGCACGGCCCCTCCGACAGTGCGGCGCTCCCTCAGCACGGCCCCTCCGACAGTGCGGCGCTCCCTCAGCACGGCCCCTCCGACAGTGCGGCGCTCCCTCAGCACGGCCCCTCCGACAGTGCGGCGCTCCCTCAGCACGGCCCCTCCGACAGTGCGGCGCTCCCTCAGCACGGCCCCTCCGACAGTGCGGCGCTCCCTCAGCACGGCCCCTCCGACAGTGCGGCGCTCCCTCAGCACGGCCCCTCCGACAGTGCGGCGCTCCCTCAGCACGGCCCCTCCGACAGTGCGGCGCTCCCTCAGCACGGCCCCTCCGACAGTGCGGCGCTCCCTCAGCACGGCCCCTCCGACAGTGCGGCGCTCCCTCAGCACGGCCCCTCCGACAGTGCGGCGCTCCCTCAGCACGGCCCCTCCGACAGTGCGGCGCTCCCTCAGCACGGCCCCTCCGACAGTGCGGCGCTCCCTCAGCACGGCCCCTCCGACAGTGCGGCGCTCCCTCAGCACGGCCCCTCCGACAGTGCGGCGCTCCCTCAGCACGGCCCCTCCGACAGTGCGGCGCTCCCTCAGCACGGCCCCTCCGACAGTGCGGCGCTCCCTCAGCACGGCCCCTCCGACAGTGCGGCGCTCCCTCAGCACGGCCCCTCCGACAGTGCGGCGCTCCCTCAGCACGGCCCCTGCGACAGTGCGGCACTCCCTCAGCACTGCCCCGGCCTGGCTTTTGTGCTCAAGTCTCTGGAGTGGGACTTGAACCCACAACTTTCTGACTCTGAGGCGAGAGAGCTGCCCATTGAGCCACGACCAACACCTTGGCTGCAGACTGAAGGAGGAAAGGGAGACTGAGGGAGGTGAGGAGTTCCACACTGTTTAGAACGGCCATCTTTCCTGCAATTCCATGTTTGAATCTCTCCAATCAGGTTTCTGCACCTGCCACAGTACCGAAACAGCTCCCGTCAAAGTCACACACATCCTTTGTGACTGTGACAAAGGCAAACTATCCCTCCTCGTCCTTCTTGATTTGTCTGCAGCCTTTGACACGGTTGACCACTCTATCCTCCTCCAACGCCTCTCCATTATCATCCAGCTGGGTGGGACTGCACTCGCCTGGTTCCATTCTTAATTATCTAATCGTAGCCAGAGAATCACCTGCAACAAGCGGCTTCTCTTCCCACTCCCACATCGTTACCTCTGGTGTCCCCCCAAGGATCTATCCTCAGACCCCTCCTAAATCTCATCTACATGTTGCCCTTTGGTGACATCATCCAGAAACACAGCGTCAGTTTCCACATTTACGCTGACGACACCCAGCTCTACCTCACCACCACTTCTCTCGACCCATCCTCGGTCTCTAAATTGTCAGTCTGCTTGTCCCACATCCAGTTCTGGATGAGCAGAAATTTTCTGTAATTGAATATTGGGAAGACTGACTGCACTGTTTTCAGTCCCCGCCACAAGCTTCATTCCTCAGCCACCGACTTCATCCCTCTCCCCAACTTCTGTCTGAGGCTGAACCAGACTGTTTGCAACCTTGGTGACCTATTTGACTATGAAATGAGCTTTCGACCACATATCCACAGCATAACTAAGACCACCTATTTCCACCTCTGTAACATCGCCCATCTCTGCCCCTCCCTCAGCTCATCCGTGGCTGAAGCCCTCATCCATGCCTTTGTTATCTCTAGACTCAACTATTCCAACGCTCTCCTGGCTGGCCTCCCACATTCTACCCCACGTAAACTAGAGGTGATCCAAAACTCTCACCAAGTCCCACTCACCCATCACCCCTGTGCTCGCCGACCTACACTGGCTTCCAGTTAAGCAGCGCCTCGATTTCCAAATTCTCATCCTTGGTTTCAAATCCCTCCACAGCCTCGCCCCCTCCCTATCTCTAAGTTCCTCCAGCCCCCCCCCCCCCTCACCGAGATATCTGCGCTCTTCTAATTCTGTCCTCTTGAGCATCCCTGATTATAATCGCTCAAACATTGGCCTTCTGTTGCTTAGGCCCCAAGCTCTGGAACTCACTGCCTAAACCTCTCCGCCTCTCTACCTCTCTCACCTCCTTTAAGACGCTCCTTAAAACCGACCCCTTTGACCAAGCACCTGCCCTCGTTCTTCCTTAAGCGGCTCGGTGTCAAATTCTTTCTCTCATTATACGCCTGCGAAGCGCTTTGTGATGTTTCACTACTTTAAAGGCGCTATATAAATACAAGTTGTTTTTCTTGTTTGTCCTATAATTGGAGGATTGAAGCTCATTAGATTTTGAGAGTTGAGTTTTATTTGGGTAGATTAAAGTTGTTGACTGACTTGTTTCTGTTTCCTCTCTGGGTGTGCAGATGTCAGATGTGTACAGCCTTGTTAACCAGTCCATCACGCAGGCTCCTATAAAGGAGCATGTTCCCTCGGCCTGGCTCTACACTGTGCAGGTGAAGCTGGAACATTACCGAGCACTGTCACATTTCTTTGTGTCCATCGTGATGCTGGATCACCAGTGTGAGTACTGGGGGCGGCTCGTCTACCGCGTTTCTGCGCCCCTTAATGCCCTCCACAGTCAAATAGCCCGCGAACACTTGCTGTCTACGGTTATACTTGGGTGAGGTGTCGGAGCCTGTGGGCGGGAAGGGGCGTGGGGGAGGAGTGGGAGGGGAGGAGGGCAGTCTGTAAACTATCGTGTGCCTGTATTGTGTTCTCCATGCCCCCTCCTCCTCCCCACGCCCGCCGCCTCCTCTGTGCCCGCTGCCCCCCTCTCCGCGCCCGCATCCCCCCCACCCCCCCTCATGCCTGCCCCCTCCTCTGTGCCCGCTCCCCCCTCTCTGCGCCCGCATCTCCCCCCCCCCCCCCCCCCCTGCCCGCCCTCTCACCATGTCCGTGTGTTACAGTGAATCCTCAGGATGATGGTGACCAGCAAGAGATGCTTCTCTCCCAGCTCTATGATGCAATGCCGGAGGGGCTCGCACCGCTCTCCATCCTCAGAAGCAAAGAGGAACGCAAGCGCCTAGGTAAGGAACCGCTGGCCGTGCTCTGGAGATGGGTTTGTGGCGAAGTGAGCGGGTTATAGGTGCAAGAAATGCTGCGTCACCATCAGGCAAAACCTTCACACTTGCAATGGTCACAGAGGGAGCCCCGCACGTTCGGAGGGGCAGTACTGAGGGAACGCCGCACTGTCGGAGGGGCAGTACTGAGGGAGTGCCGCACTGTCGGAGGGGCAATGCTGAGGGAGCGCCGCACTGTCGGAGGGGCAGTACTGAGGGAACGCCGCACTGTCGGAGGGGCAGTACTGAGGGAGTGCCGCACTGTCGGAGGGGCAGTACTGAGGGAACGCCGCACTGTCGGAGGGGCAGTATTGAGGGAACGCCGCACTGTCGGAGGGGCAGTATTGAGAGAGCGCTGCACTGTCGGAGGGGCAGTACTGAGGGAATGCCGCACTGTCGCAGGGGCAGTATTGAGGGAGCGCCGCACTGTCGGAGGGGCAGTATTGAGGGAGCGCCGCACTGTCGGAGGGGCAGTATTGAGGGAGCGCTGCACTGTCGGAGGGGCAGTACTGAGGGAATGCCGTACTGTCGGAGGGGCAGTATTGAGGGAGGGCCGCACTGTTGGAGGGGCAGTACTGAGGGAGCGCCGCACTGTTGGAGGGGCAGTACTGAGGGAACGCCGTACTGTTGGAGGGGCAGTATTGAGGGAGCGCCGCACTGTCGGAGGGGCAGTACTGAGGGAGCGCTGCACTGTCGGAGGGGCGGTATTGAGGGAGCGCTGCACTGTCGGAGGGGCAGTATTGAGGGAGCGCTGCACTGTCGGAGGGGTAGTGCTGAGGGAGTGCCGCACTGTCGGAGGGGCAGTACTGAGGGAGCGCTGCCTTTGGATGTCCCGCCTGCTCTCAGGTGGACATAAAAGATCCCATGGTGCTATTTCACAATGGCGGGGGGGGGGGGGGGCGAGGCGAGCAAGGGAGGAAGAAAGGGAGAGAGAATGTGCAGATTTTAAAATCCTCAATGTTCTGGTGTGATTGGTTTATAAGGTGTGAGTTTTAGGCTGAGCTGATAAATAACATCCCATCTGCACTGAGCTCGTCCTCATGCACTGTCCTTGTGTCTGCAGGGAAAGCACATCTAAGGAAAGCCATCATGGGGCATGAGGAGGCTCTGAGAGTTCAGAATCTCTGTAAAGCTCTGCGGAAGATCGAGATCCTGCATGAGATTCTGAGAGTCTCCCACAACCGCTCACTCACCAAATATACTGAGCACGAACAGGAGGACGACTTTGACATGATGAAGGCTCCCAATATAATCGGTACAGTGCCCTCACCAGTCACTGTGCTCTCTCTCTCTCTCTCTCTCTCTCTCCTCACCTCCCCCCTCTCTCTCCCCCTCTCTCTCTCTCTCTCTCTCTCTCTCTCTCTCTCTCCTCACCCCCCCCTCTCTAACACCCCCTCTCTCTCTCTCTCTCTCTCTCTCTCCCACCCCCCCTCTCCTCACCCCCCCTCTCTAACTAGCGCGCGTGCGCTCTCTCTCCGCGCGCTCTCTCTCTCTCTCTCTCTCTCTCTCTCTCTTCCCCTCCCACCCCCCCCCTCTCCCCTACCACCCCCCCCTCTCCTCCCCACCCCTCTCTCTCCTCCCCCCCTCTCTCTCCTCCCCCCCCCCCCCCCTCGCTCGCTCTCGCACTCTCTCCCCCTTCCTCTCCTCCTCTTTCCCCTCCCCTCCCCGTTATGTATGTAATAACTCGATGGACTGAATACTGTGAACTAACACGGGTACAAACCTGGCTCTGCTTTATTTAGGGCCCAAAATGATTACATTACATTACATGATGGCTTGCCTTTTATACCTGGGCCGCACACTCATGCGTACAGCCCAATGGCCTCCGACAGTGCGCCACCTGGTGGCTAGTAACGCCAAGCATACATACATGACACTCCCCGTGCTGCATTGCTCAGTATCCATCACCCTCTCCAGTCTGGTTATTGATTATTCCTTTGTGCTTTTCCCCACACCCCACCCCCACAGCCAAAAGTGATCAGAAGATTGAAATTGTGCCTCCGCAGTTCTCCAAGGTGAAAGTGGTGGACTTTTTCCACAAGCTGGTACGCATTACAGGGCTCGGAAATGGGGGGGGGGGTCGGGAAAGAGGTGGGGTGGGTGGGTGGGGAGGGTCTGTCAATGGAGCGGGTGGGAGGAGGAGGTCAATGGAACGGGTGGCTGGGGTGGGAAGTAGAGTGGGGATGGGGGTGTTGGGCCAACTCTCATAACACATCTGACCTCACTGACAGTGACTTTCCCCTTCGCGTGTGTTTAACATTTTCCCTTTTCTCTTCAGTCCCTCCGTCATGGTTACCTGCGTTTCCACTGCGCTCCGAACCGAGCAGGGCCAAGAGGTGCCTGTTGATCAGGAATGGGGTGGGGGGGGGGTCAGAGAGAAGGGAGTTTAGGAGACTTTGGGATTGAGGGAGGTAATGAGGCAAGGTTTGCTGGGTGTGGGGCAGTCCTGCTCGTAGGCTTGTGCTGATGGAATTCTTGGAGCCCAGACCTGCTCTTCTTCGAAATATTGTCATGGGATCTTTCCCCGAGAGGGCAGACGGGGCCTCGGTTTAACATCTCATCTGAAAGACGGCATCTCCCGCAGCGCTGCACTCCCTCAGCACTGCACTGGGAGTGTTGGCCTGGCTTGTGTGCCCGAGTCTCTGGAGTGGATTTGAGCCCAGGACCTTCTGATGGAGGCGGGACTGTTTGCACTGAGCCACGGCTAATGCCCAAGAGGCCCAGCGTGATTCAGGTGGACATTGGCCCAGGAAGAACCTGAGAGTTCTTGCAGTGTCCTGGGCCCAGCATTGCTCCGTCAACCAGCACCGCCAAAAACATCTCAACTGCTCATTGATCTCACCGGCATAGCAAGATCCCACAAACGGCGCTTGCATTTATTTTAAGTTTACGGTTTCTCGGGCTTGCCGTTAAACCCTGGTGTCTGGAATTCTCTCTTTCAGGGCCCACTCGGTGTGTTCTCAGCCAAACAGAAATGGACAGCGCCTCGTAAAATACACCTGACGCCCAGGGACCGGGATCACGGGTTGACACTCCAGCAGGAGTCTGCTGTCCAGGTCACGGGCTTGGATCCGACCAGCGATGCTGCTGTAAGTGAATGTTTTAAACCCCCCCCCCCCCCAGCTGGCGTTTGCTCCAAACCTGTTGCTTGGGAACAACCATCATGATTGTCTGGGTAAGGGGGTTGACTTATGAGGAAAGGTTGAGGAGGTTGGGCCTCTACTCATTGGAATTCAGAAGAATGAGAGGTAATCTTATCGAAACGTATAAGATTATGAGGGGACTTGATAAGGTGGATGCAGAGAGGATGCTTCCACTGATGGGGGAGACTAGAACTAGGAGGGTATGATAGAATAAGGGACCACCCATTTAAAACTGAGATGAGGAGAAATGTCCCCTCAGGGTTGTAAATCTGTGGAATTCGCTGCCTCAGAGCTGAGGAAGCCGGGACGTTGAATAAATTTAAGACGGAAATAGATAGTTTCTTAAACAATAAGGGGTTATGGGGAGTGGGCAGGGAAGTGGAGCTGAGTCCATGATCGTATTGAATGGCGGAGCGGGCTCGAGGGGCCGAATGGCCTACTCTCGCTCCTATTATGTTGCTCCACCTCCCCCCCCCACCCCTGCCTGTAACCGAGTATCTGTGCCATGACACCTGGTGTGTGCTGACTGGTGCCACTCTGCCTCTGCCTCTGCACCCCTGGACCAGGGAGGGCGGCATCACTCCAGGGTTGGTGGTCGTGAGAGGCGCTATATAAATGCAAGTCTGTCTGTCTTTCACTGTGCAGTGACCTCGATCCCCGCAGGGAGGGATGCTGCAGGAGGGCAGAGTGTGAGGCTGGGCTGTGAGACTCGCCCCTTTCCTCCCCAGCCCCAGGTCAGAGGCGCCCGACTGCACTCGGTCTAGAATCGGGAGGAACGGCCAGGAGCACTGTTCCCTTTCAGTTGTATTTTGGGTGCGCGGCCCATTCAAAATTCCGCACATTCCGCTTGTTCCTCTTGAAAAGCGGCTGAGCTGCAGAACGCCGTGGAGGTGGGTAGAAGGCTCACAGGTCTGACCGTGCCCGAGGACCGAGTAGGTGAGCAGAGCGATTCCCTGCCTGCACTTTCTATAACCTGTTGTCGCATGTTCTGATAGTCCAACCCCTGCTCCTCTTTTCTCCTTCCCTTCCCCTCCCATCCCTAAACCAATCCCAGTGTGTGTTGAGGGGCTGATGTAGGTGTTTATGAAGGAGTCCTGACTGTCTACTCTGTCTCTCTCTCTCCCTCCCCAGGGGTCGGGGCTGAGGGATGGAGATATCGTTGTGTCAGTCACAGGGAAAGACTGTAAATGGAGCTCGGTGAGTGAGGTGATGAAGATGCTGAAGGAGATGCCAGAAGATGGGCTGGACATTCAGGTGATCAGCCCCCAAGGCCTGGAGATTGTGCAGCTGGTGAGCGTGTGTCAGGTGAAGGGAACCTTGGGGCACCGGGACTGTGCACGGGACATTATTAAACCCAATGAAATGGAGTCGATGCAGGTTATTGGCACCAACTGCTCTGGTGAATATCCTCCATGAGCAAAAGCATCAAGCAGGCCAGATTCCAATCCTCTGGCAGTGTTGGTGATCGTAGCTGAGGCAGGAGGTCTCGGACTGAGCCGAAAGTGGAGAAAGATCTTTGTGCCTGGGAGGGGGGGGGGGGGGGGGAGAAGAAAGGTCTCGGTGCCTGGGGGAGGCGGGGGGGCAGGCAGGAGGTCTTTGCCCGGGGGGGGGCAGCGGGAAGGAGCTCTCTGTTCCTGGGGGGAGAGAGGGGCAGGAGGTGTCTGTGCCCATGGGGAGGAGGAGAACAGAAATCCAGCCAGGGACCTCGCTGCTGAGCCGCGATGCTGTGTGTGGATGCTTTAGTCTCCTGTGGGAATGTCCAGCGAGCAGTCATTGCTTTAAGGAAGGAGTGACAAGGAGAGGGAGGGAGGGAGTTGGGTGGGGAAGGTGTGACCCGACAGTGTCTGTTTAATACTACAGCACACTGCCTCTTCTACCTGGGCCGCTCGGGGAACATTCCATCCACCGCCGTGTACTGACGACCCCTGGGGCTCCTTGAATGAGATGGTCTCGTTGCCACCCCCCTTTCCTCCTCCTCCTCCTCTCCTTCCCCACCCCCCAGTAAACGGTGTGACTCTCACCGGGGTATTGGCCGCAGTCACCACAGTGACCACTCTTCCTGCATTGAGTATGGAGCAACACATCATGTACAGATCAGCCCCGATCTAATTGAACGGGGGGGAGGAAACAGGCTTGAGGGGCTGAATGGCCACCTCCTGTTCCTGGTGATTGTGTATCAACAAGTCATTGTAGCATCACAACTCAGCCCGATTCTGTCCCAACGGCAGTGCTTTTTCAGCTAGCGTAGCAGAATTTAAGACAGAGGTAGAGTTTCTTAACCGATAAAGGATTAAGGGGTTATGGGGAGCGGGCAAGGAAGTGGATCTGAGTCCATGATCGTATTAAATGGCGGAGCAGGCTCGAGGGGCCATATGGCCTACTCCTGCTCCTATTATGATGTTCTTCCCCCATCCCTCCGTGTCAGGGTGTTGAGGCCAGGTGTAGCATGCCATATTGCTGCCCTGCAGAGATGGGGTGACTCGCCACAGACTGTGAGGAGGGGTGGCTGTTTACACAGTGGCCCACCAGGGAAGTTGGAGAGTGCTGACCTGTCCTTCCTACAATGGTGTCTGGCTCTCTGGGAGCTGCCAGCCGCCTGTTTCTGTCCCTGCCCTTGTTGTGATCTTGGCTCCGGCTCCACAGCTGCTCCTTTTATTTTGGCTCCGTGTCGTGGTTTACTGCCAACTGTCATTTTGAGCCGTGTTGTTGTGCACAGGGATCAGGTGCGCATGTTCTGGGAGTGGCTGGTGTGGATAAACACTTCGCTGGGAGTCAGGGCTCCTATTAAAAGCAGTGTGTGTTTTTGCACCGTGATTGTACCTGTTTAATTGAGTAGATTGCGAAAGGGCTGATCATTCCTCTGTGACCCTGCAGGCATGGTAGCATCCGCTTCTATCCCCTCCCCCCCCCTCCCCCCTCCTCCCGAAAACCACACTCTCTCTAATGGAAATGATCTGAAACAGAAACTTCACTAAATATTGACAGGGAGGATTATTTTAAAAACTTTATTCCCATTTTCAGGGTTAAGAATGACTCTAGTTTCAGTCCTATGATATTTATCGCAGCCTGAAACTTGCGCCCCAACTACCTTTTGTTATATATACTAGTCAATCCCCCCCCGCCCCCCACTTCTGTTCCTGTTTTGCTCCGTACACCAAATGGTGGCTGTAATTGAATCTGAGACACACCGTTTGCAACAAGCCACCTAGGACTCCGTCCCAAGAGTCCTTTTTTCAGGATCAGTGTTTCTGCTGCTAATTCCTGGTCTCTCTCCCTCCTCCCCTCTAAGCACTACCTTGCGGAATAATAATCCATCACTGCAGGTGTTGAGCGTGTGAGCAGCATTCTGCCTGCACTGGCCAAAGATCGAGCTGAGTCCTCTCTGGCAGCAACTGCTCAGTGGCAATAGATGAGAGGGAACTCGCAGGGGAAGATTGCGCTTTAATGAAAAGCAGGAGAATTCCTCAGTTTGCTCTAAAACTAGATGATCTTGCATCTTTCCAAGCTGTGGGTTCCCACCGTTACATCAGCAAATTATGACGGGGGGGGGGGAATAGGTTTGTCTTTGAGAGGAATTCTGAGCCTTTGAGTTTTAGCGAATGGAGGTGGTTTGGCTAACAATTCATTGTAGGCAGTCTCTTGGAATCGAGGAAGACTTGCTTCCACTCCTGAAGTGAGTTCTTTGGTGGCTAAACAGTCCATTACGAGAGCCACAATTCCTGTCACAGGTGGGACAGATGGTCGTTGAAGGAAAGGGTGGGTGGGGCAGGTTTGCCGCACGCTCTTTCCGCTGCCTGCGCTTGATTTCTGCATGCTCTCGGCGACGAGACTCGAGGTGCTCAGCGCCCTCCCGGATGCACTTAGGGCGGTCTTTGGCCAGGGACTCCCAGGTGTCAGTGGGGATGTTTCAGAACCCACAGAATAGTTTGCGATTTGTCGCACAGACAGCTCATTGACCGATATGGCCATTTTCGGATTCCTTGCTCTGATATTTTGTTGCTGTTTATTTCCAATCTCAGCCCAAGTGTGCGACGTACAATGGCGGTTTACCCAAGACCTACTCGCTGACGTGCCTGACTCTGGACGAAGGGAAGAGCAGGAAGGGCAAGAAAGTGGCAAAGAAGCTGTCGTTCCTGAGCTGGGGGAGCAAGAACAGCAAGAAGACGGCGAGTACCGTTAGCCTTCCCTCGGCCGTGGACAGCAGGCCCCACAGAGTGTCCGACAGCACCACACCCTTTACCCATCCATCGGATGGGAGCTCTCTGTACTGACGGCCCCCTCCAGCTCTGACTGGACCCCTCCCCTGCATCCCGATTCTAACTCCTAAAGCTATGTAGACAATCCGATCCTGTCTGTGCTCTCTCTTTGTCCATAAGCCATAATTAACCAGAGAGGTCCTGATTGTGACTTTGGACCAGCCATCTTAGCTGTGGCAGACCTCACTGACGGAGGTACATCTCCATTCATGGTGTGCAACTCCGAGTGACTGACTGTCAGATGTCGATGTATGTCTGAACGTGTGCGAGGGCCGCACAATCACTTCTCTTTAGCCCCCCCCCCAGAATTAGTTCCTGTCTCGCTGTCCTACAGTATAATCTGAGGTGTCCTGGTTCCGTCATATCTGGCCTCTAGCCAGTTGAGGATTTCACGGCCTTCATGCAATGTGTGTCTCACACTCGCTCACACTCTTTTTTTCATACACTTTACTGCCTCCTCCTGTCGGGTTTAAGCTTCCTCTCCAGTGGTTTCAAGCTGTACAAGGCCACTTCATTGTGCATTCTACGTCCTCCCCTGTACACTGATACAGGAGTTGATGCACCTTTTTTGTCTTGACCATCACGCATTTAAACTGCTTCAGTTCAGCACCAAAGCTGACTGAAACTTTCCTCAGTCTGTAAAACAATAGAATTTCTGGGCGCTGTGATCAATTATGATCCTGCTTGGCGCGCACCCCAGTAATGGGGTCAGAGGCCGACGGTGAATTGACAGCTCCCCCAGCACATTCTAGCCATTGAGGAATGAACAGCAAGCTGGTTCATTAATATTTAAAAAGAAATTCAAGAAATGCTTTGGATTCTTTTAAGGTTGTGTGGCCAACGCTACATTCTGTTAGTTTATAAATACTGTCTACAGGGTAGATTTTAAATATTACTGTTTGATACTCAAATGAGAATTATGCCTTAATTTAACAATTAGAAATTAAATAAATCAAAGGAAACACTAAAGTCAGATTGTGATTTTGTAAATGGAGTCAGTTTCTCTAGTCTGACTTTTATTTTTGGGTACATGTCTGGTTTGTAACCAGGGTCTGTGTGGGTTTAACTGCAATAAGTATTTATATATTGTTTAAAAGAATGTGTATAACTTGTCCTGTATTTAATCACTACACGATGTTTGGGATTTGATCATCTTTTCAGGGGACCCTGCTCCCAATGTATAGCTTACTGCATGTTATCCCAGTCTCTCTGCTTCGGTATGGGGAAGGGCGATTAATGGCCCTCGGTCTCCAACTATGATCTGAATCGGAGCGCACCTATCCTTCACTCGCTGTGTGCGCGATCAGAGCTTTTCCACTCTCTCCTCCCTCCCCCCGTAATGGCACGTTCCAGCTGTGTTGGGTGGGAGTGCAATCACCCAGCCAAATACCAACGGGGTAAGGAGGTCTCCCTGCCGAAGGGTATGGGCTGTTTCCCCCTGCTGTTACACTTCATCACTTGGGATGGATATGAAGTTTGTGCCCTCCCAGGGGGATTCCATTTAGATTTAGTCTCTGGCCCACTGTTCCTGCAATGCCTCCCCCCCCCCTCCCCCCTCTCCTCCCTCCTCCCCCTCCCCCCCGGCAGCTCCAGGAGCAACAAATAGTGCGTGCGCCCCATACACAACCAAGATTTAGATGAATATGCAGATCCACTTCTCCCCAGGTCGATGCCTGGCTCACCCCCTCCAGCCTCGGTTTTGTATTATTTATAAGTTGTGATTACATCTGTACAATGAGATTTTTTTTTTTAATGTTTAGAAATTAAAGATCAAAACAAGTGTAAAGCTGCTTCTTGCTGCTGTATTTTTGAGCGAGGCCAATGGCACCAGCGCTGGTAGCAGTCAGACCGACGGTGGGGCAAATCCCCTAGGAGGACAAGCGCTCCAACATCCGTGTTCTCACTCAGGCCAACATCCCCAGCATCGAAGCACTGACCACACTCGACCCGTTCCGTTGGGCGGGCCCACGTCGTCTGCATGCCCCGACACGAGACTCCCAAAGCAAGCGCTCTACTCGGAACTCCTACACGGCAAGCGAGCCCCAGGTGGGCAGAGGAAACGTTACAGGGACACCCTCAAACCCTCCCTGATAAAGTGCAACATCCCCACCGACACCTGGGAGTCCCTGGCCAAAAGTGGAGGATGAGCACCTCGAGTCTCGTCGCCGAGAGCATGCAGAAATCGAGCGCAGGCAGCGGAAGGAGCGTGCGGCAAACCAGACTCCCCACCCACCCTTTCCTTCAACCACTGTCTGTCCCACCTGTGACAGACTTTAATTCCAGTATTGGACTGTTCAGAGTGGAAGCAAATTCCTGATTTCGAGGGACTGCCTATGATGATGATTTTTGGGGGAGGGGAACTAAACTGAGAGCAGCAAACATTCAAGCGATGAAATTCCCAGCAGCTTGCTGGAGGGGGGAGCGTCTGCAACTCGAACACGGGGGTCCGCAAACTGCCACTGGCGTGGGAAGCTCTGCCATGCTCAACTTCTGCTTCCCCCGAGGGGGGAGGGAGGTAAAGCCAGGCAACGAGTGCAACAGCAGTGGGAGACACGGAGGTTGGTGCAGTAGCCAGTTCAGAATCTGCTGCTTAAAAGGGCAGCAATTTGGCAGGACTATGTTTCTGCTGATCGAGCAGTCGGTGAGCGAGTAGTCAATCCAAGGACCAGATTCCCCAGGGAGACGGTGGAAGCAGATAGTACAGATTCATCCCATCCAGTAACATCTCCCTGGGGCTGCCTTTTCCCCCAGTGTAAACATTCCCAGCTTCCCGAGCAGCTCGGGTGTTCAGTCCCCAGCAGTTATTTAGTTGCTGTTCTGGACCCTAACTACAGTCAGCCTGCTCGCAGTGCAGAGATCAGAATTGTGCTCAGTTCCCCAGGTGGGATAGACCCCAACTTTATAGGAACTCACTTCCTGGCATTTATGCTCTATCCCTGTGGCAATTGAGGGATAAAAGGGGACATGTTTGTAGGGCCTAAAGTTCTGGCTTACAGTACTGGAATGAAAGAGTTCCCAGTTAATTAGTCGAGGGTGCAGCGGGTTAGAAATTGATGCAGCGCAAGTGGAATGCTAAGGGTGCAGTAAATCTGAGTGGCAGCATTAACTCTGCTCCTCTCCCCATACATGCTGACTGCTAGAAACTCGAGTCATTGTTTTAGACAGTAGTCTTTTGTCAAGTGGCATTCTGTTTCTTTTATAGGTGTTTCTCCTGGCTCTGTGACAAAGTGCTGGGCCGCTGGGACTGAGTGAGCCAGGTGTTTCACAGCTGCAGCTTTTACATATGACAGTTACATAAGAAATTGGAGCAGGAGTCGGCCATTTGGCCCCTCGAGCCTGCTCCGCCATTCAGCAAAATCATGGGCTCAGCTCACCTCCTGCCCGCTCCCCATAACTCTTGACTCCCTTTAGCGCTCAAAAATCTGTATCTCCATCTTAAATATATTCAATGACCCAGCCTCCACTGCTTGCTGGGGCAGAGAATTCCACAGATTCACGACCCTCCGCAGTAGTCGCCGGCCCCATAGTTCTCGGAGCGTCGGAGGGAAAAGCTACATCGACCCCAGTCCTGCTCTGCGGCACCCAGCAAATGGCAGGAATCCCACCCACCCGTCTAAGTACAGGGACCAAAAGACATTGAAAGCATTTTATTGAGGCTCTTTGGGCAAAGGATCCGTACAGTCAGCATCTCTCTCTGGACATAGCCCCCTTACTCTGTAAAAACAACAGTCACCGCAGCAGACAGTGCCAGGCTGGACCAGCAGGGGCATCAAACGGGAGAAACACCGTCCCATGTCTGATCCAAGGCGGTGGGCGATTGGCCAGAACATGCCAGGGGAGGAACACAGCCAGCTGGATGTCAGGATTAGGCTTGGCGGTGATGCCCTCTCTGGTCAAATATCCCAATCGCATTTGTTGTCGAATCTCCGAGGACTGAAGCAGTTCAAGAATCCGAGGGAATTAGTCTGGATTGTCAGGCCTTGCCCCAGCCTCCTTCCGATTACTGACTGGTCACCCTCACCGCAGTTACACGCTCAGGCGGGCCCAGGTACAGACACACATTGGAACTATTACTCACGGTGCTGTCCCGCACCGTGACGCCCTCTCGCGTGGAGCTCCCGGGTAAAGCAGCGACATTAACGATTCGCAGGGCGGCCAATCCGGGCCGGGCCGGGCCGGGCCTCAGTGCGGCGGTGAGAAGAATGCCAGGATCTGCTGAGCCACCGCCCGTCCTGTCACGGCCTCCAGCTCCGGCGGGTCAGCAGCGCTGAGCTGCTGAATGCTGGGGAAGTGCCGGAGGAGGCTCGTGGCTTTGACCTTTCCCACCCCAGGGATCTGCTGAACGGAGGCCAGGACACCAGCGTCCGACAAACCGGAACGCGCCCTGCGCAGGAAGGGATTGCGGCCCTGCTCCCTGCTCTCCTCGTGAACCTGCAATGAACAGTGTTGGGGTTAGCTCACACTCCAGTGACAGCTTTGGTTACAGACGACTGCAACACAAGGAAAAGACTTGAATTTCTACCGCGCTTTTCATCACCGCGGGACACCTCAAAGCACTTTACAGCCAATGAAGCACTGACGTTGTGTGGGAAACATAGAAAATACGTGCAGCCAATTTGCACACAGCAAGCTCCCATACACAGCAATATAGAAACATAGAAAATAGGTACAGGAGCAGGCCATTCAGCCCTTCAAGCCTGCACCAGCATTCAATAAGATCATGGCTGATCATTCCCTCAGTACCCTATTCCTGCTTTCTCTCCATACCCCTTGATCCCTTGAGCCATATCTAACTCCCTTTTGACTATAATGAATTGGCCTCAACAACTTTCTGTGGTAGAGAATTACACAGATTATCAATTCAGTGAAGTTTCTCCTCATCTCAGTCCTAAATGGCCTACCCCTTATCCTTAGACTGTGACCCCTGGCTCTGGACTTCCCCAACATCAGGAACATTCTTCCTGCATCTAACCTGTCAAGTCCCATCAGAATTTTATATGTTTCTATGAGATCCCCTCTCATCCTTCTAAACTCCAGTGAATACAGGCCCAGTCGATCCAGTCGCTCCTCATATGTCAATCCTGCCATCCTGGGAATCAGTCTGGTGAACCTTCGCTGCACTCCCTCAATAGCAAGAATGTCCTTCCTCAGATTAGGAGACCAAAACTGTACACAATATTCAAGGTGTGGTCTCACCAAGGCCCTGTACAACTGCAGTAAGACCTCCCTGCTCCTATACTCAAATCCTCTCACTATGAAGGCCAGCAATGTCTTAGAGATGTTGACTGAGGGTTAAATATTGGCTGTAGGATCCTTTGCATCTACCCAAGCGGGAAGATGGTGCCTTGGTTTAACATCTGGCACGTTGGCCTTTATTGCATGGGGGTTCGAGTACAAGTAAAGTCGTACTACAATTGTACAGGGCTTAGAGGTGCTGCAACGAAGGTTCGCTACATTGATCCCTGGGATGCGAGGGTTGATGCAAGACAAAATGAGATGGTAATGGGACAAGTAAAGAAGCAAAAGGTGGGTCTCGAAGAGGTGTAAATGAGAATGGCAGAATCATCAATATTGCTGCCGTCTGTGTATGATCGGGTTATTTCCCTTTTACCTTGCACCATCATTCCTGATCATTTAATCTCTCCTGCTTTCTGCCCTATCAGACCTTCCCTTTTGTTCTTTCTCCCCTCCGCTTTTGATTAAAAACAGTTACATCTCTAACTTTTTCTAGTTCTGATGAGAGGTCACTGACCTGAAATGTTAACTTTGTTTCTCTCCACAGACCTGCTTTGTATTTTCAGCATTTTCTGGTCTTATTAAATAAATATCAGGACAGGTGACCAAAAGCCTGGTTAAAGAGGTTGGTTTTAAGGAGCGTCTTTAAAAGAAGGAGAGAGAGAGAGAGAGAGAGAGAGAGATAGAGGCGGAGAGGCTTAGGGAGGGGATTCTAGAGTTTAGGGCCTTGGCAGCTGAAGACACAGCCGCCAATGGTGAGGTGAAGGAAATAGGAGATGCGCAAGAGGTCGGAGTTGGAGGTCAGCATTGAAATAACAAGGCAAACAGCCCTTACCAACTGGGTGATGAGTTGCGAGGCCTCGGTCTGGCTGGCTACAGGCAGCAGTGTCATGCCCAGTTCCAACACCACAAACTTCTGCACCGCAGGGAAGTACTGCTCACTCAAAGCGGTCTTTTCCACCAAAACTATTCCATTTAAAGTGCTCGCCTGGTCGCAGTGTGGGGAGAAGAAACAGGTGAAAATATTGGCAACGGGAACAGATCACTTCATCCACAAATAATGAGGGTATCTCACTGTGACCTTCATTCTCAGAGACCCTGCACACACACACTCAAAGCCACATTGCAATATCTCAACAGGTTTCATACAATGAATGAAGTGATGAACACAGGAGCCACTCTGCACTGGCAAAGTCCCACAGCCAGCACCGCGAGCAATGAATCGGTTTTGGTGATGTTGTGGAGGGAGGAATATTGGCCAGGACACAGGGAGAACTCCCTGCTCTTCAAACAGCTCCGTGGGACCCTCCCTGCCCAGCGGAGCAGATAGCGCTCAGTTTAACAGCTGCTCCAGATTTTTCTCCCGTGATGTTTTAAAACCCTTTGATCGCTCCAAACGTTACTTGGATAACTGTGGTAATTCTAGAGCTAATACATGCCAATGAGCACTGACCCTCTGGGGATGCATGCATTTATCAGGGGTTATGGGGAGCGGGTGGGGAAGTGGAGCTGAGTCCATGATCGGATCACCCATGATCGTATTAAATGGCGGAGCAGGCTCAAGGGGCCATATGGCCTACTCCTGCTCCTATTTCTTATGTTCTTATAAAACATTATTTTCGAAGCAGACATGGATCAATAGAGCAATTCCACTTGTTCCTTCTCCTGTCTGCCATCCACAGAATTCAACATGTTGTAGTGACTGGTAGACGGACAGCCCACAATCAGCCCCCTGCCAATACAGTTCGGGAGCCAGACATTAGCACAATAGGGGCCTCCCTCTCTAGGGAGGGGGAACCCTGCCCCCACAACCACAGAGAAAACAGTGACCGCCCCATGTCTATTGGTAGACAGCCCATTGCATTCTAGCACTCCACACAATCTCCTGATACTAACTCCATCCACCCCGCCCCAAACGTCCAGGCTCTCCCCCAAACAGCGCAGTGTGTGCATGAGCCACTCAGTGTATTATTGAAGGATTGTCGTGGGTCACTTCATTTCAGCTCAGGCCCCAGTGGTCAACAATTGACCATGACAGCCCTGCACTGGGAGAGGGAATAATCCTCAACCAGGAACCCTGCTCCTGTGACTAGAACACAGGAACAGAAGGCCATTCAGCCCCTCGAGCCTGTTCCGCCATTCAATTAGATCGTGGCTGAACCCCATTTTCCCGCCTTGGTTCTATTATCCCTTGACACCCTTACTCAACAAGAATATATCGATTTAAGATTGTGCCTCTTGTTCTAGACTCCCCCACCAGAGGAAATAGTTCCTCTGCACCCATCCTATCAAATCCCCTTTATCATTTTAAACACCTCAATCAGATCACCTCAACCTTCCAAACTCAAGGGAACACAAGCAAAGTCTAGGCAACCTGTCCTCATAATTTAATCCTTATGGCCCCGATACCATTCTGGTGAATCTGCGCTGTACTTCTGAACACCCTGGACTTGGTTTTGGGGAATGAAGAGGGGCAGGTGGAAGGGGTATCAGTGGGAGAGCATTGTGGTGCGAGTTATCATAATTCAGTAAGATTTAGGGTCGTTATGGAAAAGGACAAAGGTGGATCAGGAATAAAAGTTTTCAATTGGGGTAAATCCAGTTTTGCCGAGCCGACATGGGATTTGGCCAACATGGACTGGAAACGGCTACTTGATGGTAAATCGGTGTCAGAGCAGTGGGAGGCATTCAAGGAGGAGGTAGTGAGGATTCTGAGCAAGTATGCTCCCTTAAAATAAAAGTATGGGGCCCCCTGGATGTCAAGGGGCATACAGGTTAAGATAAAGAAAAAAAGGGAAGCTTATGACAGACACAGAGAACTCAATACTGCAGAAACTCTAGTCGAGTATAAGAAGTGCAGGGGGGGAATTAAAAAAGATATCAGGAAAGCAAAGAGAGAGCATGAAAGAATTTTGGAAAGTAAAATCAGGGGAAACCCAAAGATGTTTTATAAATGCATTAAGAACAAGAGGATAATTAGAGAAAGAGTGAGGCCTATTAGAGACCTGACCATAAAGAAAATCTGTGTGTGGAGGCAGAAGACGTGGGTATGATTCTTAATGAATACTTTGCATTTGTTTTCACAAAAGAGAGGGGTGATGCAGACTTTGCAATGAGGGATGAGGAGTGAGAGGAAGTATTAAGGGGCTGAGCAGCTTTGAAAGTGGATAAATCCCCAGGCCCGGATGAAATGTATCCCAGGCTGTTGAGAAGCAAAAGAGGAAATAGCAGAGGCTCTGACCATCATTTTCAAATCCTCTCCGGCTACAGGTGTGGTGCCAGAGGACTGCTAATGTTGTACCTTTGTTTCAAAAGGGAGAAAGGGATAGACCGTGTAATTACAGGCCAGTCAGCCTAACCTCAGTGGTGGGAATACTACTGGAGAAAATCCTGAGGGACAGGATAAATCTTCATTTGGAAAGACATGGATTAATCAAGGACAGCCAGCATGGATTTGTTAAAGGAAGGTCGTGCCTGACTAACTTGATTAATTTTTCGAGGAGGTAATCAAGAGGGTCGATGAGGGCAGTGCGTATGATGTAGTGAGGTGTCAGTTGTGGCTCAGCGGATCACACTCTCTCGGTGGGAGGAGCTAGGAGTGAGCAGGTGCTGCTGATTACAAACTCACTCCAATTCCTGCAGTAAAGAGTTGGTGATGGGTTTTTGGGTTGTTTTTTTCAAATTTTAGGGCCTTTTTGGCCCATAAAACATCAACCAGATGCTGCTGAGGGGCCTGGAGTGCCGAGCCCCTCAGAGGACAGTGCTCCCAGTGTGAATTTAATCAGGGGAGAGAATGTCTTGAGAAGGGAGAATAAAAGGCCCAAAGATTTGGGTCTGGACCCCAGGAGGTTTGGAAAAGAAAACACAGTGTGAGGATAAGGAGATGCGAGCCTGGGATATTATCCAGGCAGTACATGAGGACTGCAGTGAGGGAAGTTGCTTTGCTTGCCAACCAAAGCCAAATGTTGGGTTCGAAGTGATGGTCAGTGGCCGAGAGGAGGTGGAAAGACTTTTACTGAGCCTGAAGGTTGATGAGAAGTACTTGGATGTATCTTTCCTGTATTCCGAAAAGGTGGTAGTTTC
This sequence comes from Pristiophorus japonicus, assembly GCF_044704955.1. Taxonomy (NCBI): domain Eukaryota; kingdom Metazoa; phylum Chordata; class Chondrichthyes; family Pristiophoridae; genus Pristiophorus; species Pristiophorus japonicus. Next base: position 69,096 of record NW_027250843.1, on the reverse strand, counting down.
ATTCTGAAACCTGCCGGTTTATATTGAGGACGATGTGCTGATAATAAAGTTGGAGTTGTGGGACATTAAACTGTGCTCAGTAATAAGGAGGTGATATTATCCTGGAACCCGGGTAGCCGATGGAACCAGTTATGTAAAAGTGCGGTTCCCAGAGGGGGTGAAGTAATTACCCTATAGCTTGAAATTCGAGACAATGGAAGGAGTGCAGTACTTCTGGGTTCTGCATGATAATCAGGTGAAGGTTTGCTATTGCTGTCTTGAACACGACCATTTAGTCAGAAGCTGTCCAGACCAGACTGTTATAACTGTGGCAAGTCTGGACACATCGCTCGGAACTGCAAGGCAGAGAGCTGTGCGATTTGACGCAAAGGCTCCACCTGCTGAGAGTGTGAGGCAGAAGGAATGTATTTTTATTTCGGATGGACATTTCAGCCCAGGTGACCTTTAAGGACGATAACTCCAGAGAGATGATTGTAAAAATGAAGGCAAATTTAAATTTGAGAGACTTATGGAAGGATCGGAACCCCATAAAAAGGGAGTTCCCCAGAAGAGGCAGTGCGAATGATGTTTTAAAACCGAGCCGAATAGATTTTGTGTTAGTGCGGAAAGGATTAAGTTCTGAGGTGATGGAGATTAATTATAAAAAAGTATTTTTTAGTGACCACTCGGCTTTGGTTCTTAAAATTAGGAACAGCAGAGTTAAGATCGGTCCAAGGGTGTGGATTTAAAAAAAATCAGTACCTGGAAAGAAATTGCTTTTAAGGAAGGGATTTTAAATATAATAAAGAATGCTTGGAAGGAACCTTTATTCTTGAAAGAAGAGAGTTTGGTGAGACAATTTCAAATATGAGGTACAAGTTTTTTCAGTATGTTATGGGAAAGAAAGAGCAACAGCTAACCAGCGTCAAGAAGAGAATATAAAGAGAAGGTTTACAGATATCTGTAAAGCAGGTGACGGAGGGACAAGGGAGCAGAGACTAAGTGGAAGGTTTTAAAGGAAGTGTGGGAATTATTGCAAGCTGAAAAATGCAAGAGGGCCATTCTCCGAGCAAAGCCTAAAAATGCACTGGAGGGGGGAAGATGCACTAGATATTTTTAAGAGCAAGAGCAGTTGTGACAATGGTTATCATTAATTGGAGAGTTGAAGGTTGAGGAAAAGATCATTAATGAAAGTGGGGAGGTTATGGAGGCAGCCAGTAGCTTTTATCAAGAGTTATATACAAAAGACATTTCCAAATTGGCGATGGAGAAGGTTAGTACTTTTATTGAAGAGGGTTTAAAAGGAGGATGACAGAAGCAGGTGTGACAAAGAAGTAGGATTAGCGGAAATAAATGTAGCAATAAGTGGAATGAAGGGGGTGGGGAGCCTAGGGTCTGACGGACTAAGTGCAGAATTTTACAAAAGAATTTTGAGAGATTTTAAGTCCATTGCTCTTAGAGGTTTTTAAGGAGATTAAAACCGAGGGAAGCTTCACCATCTATGAGGAGAGGTATCATAAGAGCATAAGAAATAGGAACAGGAATAGGCCATATGGCCCCCCGAGCCTGCTCTGCCATTCAATAAGATTATGGACTCAGGTCCACTTATAAGCTTAGCTTATAAAAATAAAGGGGATTAAAGGAATCTGAAGAATTGGAGGCCCATCACATTATTAAATGTGGATTACAAGATCTTGGTGAGGATTATGGCAAATCGTATGAAGGAGGTGATGCTGCAGATAGTTTCGCCTTCTCAGTCCTATGGAGTCATAGGCCGGGACATCGCTGACTCTATGGTCTCAATCCGAGATGTGATAGAACTCATGGAAGAGAGTGGGAGGAAAGCTTATGTGCTAAAGGTGGATCAAGAGAAAGCCTTTGATAGAGTCGCTGATGAGTTTTTATTGATGGTTTTGGAAGCATTTGGTTGTGGGAAAAAATTCATTGAGTGGATGAGGATGTTTTATTCAAACACATTTAGCCGTGTTAAATGTAATGGCTTTTTATCCAAGTATTTTCCAATACAGAGATCAGTGAGACAGGGCTGTCCCCTGTCCCCATTGTTGTACACATTGGTAGCAGAACCATTAGGTTACATGATGCGAAAGGAACAAGGCGGAGTTGGGATTGCGGTTCCCAGTTCTGGGCAGGTGTCGTGGTGATACACCAAAATGCAGATGACACGACCTTAAGAGATGGGGAGTCAGTGAGGAAAGCTATGGGAGTAGTAGAAACATAGAAATTTACAGCGCAGAAGGAGGCCATCGTGTCCGCGCCGGCCAACAAAGAGCCGCACGGCCCTCGGTCAGCAGCCCTGAAGGTTACATATAAACCCCCTATGAACAATGACGAAAAGGCAAAGAGCACCCAACCCAACCAGTCCACCTCACCACAACTGCGACACCCCTTATACTGAAACATTCTACACTTCACCCAAACCGGAGCCATGGGATCTCCTGAGAAAGACAAAAAAAGATAAAAACCCAGGCCAATTTGGGGAGAAAAAATCTGGGAAAATTCCTCTCCGACCCATCCAGGCGATCGAAACTAGTCCAGATCACCCTGGCCACATTCTATTCCCTGCAGTACTTACTATTATATCTGCTGCAACCAACAACAGGTCATCCAGTCTAATCCCAATAACCAGCTCTAGGTCTGTAACCCTGCAGGTTACTGCACTTTAAGTGCCCATCCAACCATCTCTTAAAAGTGGTGAGGGTTTCTGCATCCACTACTCTTCCAGGCAGTGAGTTCCAGATTCCCACAACCCTCTGCGTAAAGAAGCCCTCCACCTCAAATCCCCTCTAAATCTTCCATTAACCACCTTAAAACTATACCCCCTCGTAATAGACCCCTCCACCAATGGAAATAGACCCTTACTATCCACAATGTCCAGGCTCCTCAATATTTTGTACACCTCAATGAGGTCTCCTCTCAACCTTATCTATTCCAATGAGAACAAACCCAACCTATCCAATCTATCCTCATAACTAAGATTCTCCATTCCAGACAGCATCCTCGTAAATCTCCTCTGCACCCGCTCTAGTGCAATCATGTCCTTCCTATAATAAGGCGACCAGAACTGCACGCAGTACTCCAGCTGTGGCCTAACCAAAATATTATACAATTTAAGCATAACCTCCCTGCTCTTATATTCTATGCCTCAGCCAATAAAGGCAAGCATTCCGTATGCCTTCTTAACCACCTTATCCACCTGGCCTGCTACTTTCGGGATCTGTGGACAAGCACTCCAAGGTCCTTTTGTTCATCTACACTATTAAGTGGCCCTAACCCTAACCTTTTCTTATTAGCCCTCCCAAAGTGCATCACCTCACGCTTCTCTGAATTAAATTCCATTTGCCACTGCTCTGCCCACCTGACCAGGAGATTGATATCCTCCTGCAGCCCATAACTTTCCTCTTCATTATCAACCACACAGCCAATTTTAGTGTCGTCTGCAAACTTCTTAATCATTTAAATCTAAATCGCACAAAAAGCAAGGGATCCCCGTATCGAGCCCTGCGGAACCCCACTGGAAACATCCTTCCAGTCACAAAAACATCCGTCAACCATTACCCTTTGCTTTCTTCCTCCAAGCCAATTTTGGATCCAACTTGACACTTTGCCCTGTATCTTATGGGCTTTAACCTTCATGACCAGTCTACCATGTGGGACCTTATCAAAAGCCTTGCTAAAGTCCATATATACATCGTATGCACTACCCTCATCGACCCTCTTGGTTACCTCCTCAAAAAATTCAATCAGGTTAGTCAGACACGATCTTCCCTTAACAAATCCATGCTGACTGTCCCTAATTAATCCTTGCCTTTCCAAATACAGATTTATCCTGTCTTTCAGGATTTTTTCCAATAATTTTCCCACCACTGAGGTTGGACTGACAGACCTGTGATTAAACAAGGGAGAAAGGGATAGTGAAGGAGTAATGTAGAGAGCTTCAGGAGCCAGAGTAAATAGTAAGTCCCAATGTCTGGTTGTGGGAAGGAGTAGTTGGAGGAAAGCCCTTTTAAGGTGGTGGAGGTTTTACAAGTTCTGGGGGTGCATATGGGGTGCAAGAAGGATCGGAATGAAGTGGATCGACTAAATTGGGAACCGAAGGTTGTGAAAATTTAAAAGATTTTGGGAAGCTGGGAAAGAAGGTGGTTGAAAGTACAAGGAGGAGTGACAGTGGTGTCAGCTCTCCTGCTATCTCAGCTCTGGTACTTACTGACGGTGGAGGATATTCCTGAGGGGGCGGAAAAGTCTATCCGAGAGGCTTGTGTGAAGCGTTTATGGGAAGGGAAACCAGCCTTGGGTGCTTACAATACCATCATTGGACGGGGAAATCAGGGAGGACTCAATTTCCCAGATATTGATTTGAAGAAAAAATCCCTTAGTGGGTGAAGAGATTTCTTCAGAAGTCCAATACAGGTTTTTGGAAGAGTTGTTTCCAGCATTCTTTTAAATTAATTGGGAGAGGAGGACAGGGAATATTTTACATAGAATACAACAATATGTTTTTGAAATCGATTAAACCTCTCCCTAGGTTTTATAAAGGGGTTGTAGACACTTGGGCCCAATTTTTTTTTTTATAAAAGTGTACAGTTTATGCCCAAAGGTGCTGAAGAATTTTTAGAACAGCCCTTATTTTTGAACAGGTGGATCAACATTGAAGGAGAGGTATTATTTAATCACGCTTTTATAAAAGCTGGTATTATGTATATAAGGTAATTCCAGGTTGGTTGCTGGAAGCAGTAGTGAGGGACATGGCTTGGGAGGAGGATCAGGAGGTAGAGGAAAAAGCAATCATGATCATGTATGGAAAGATTGTGAGGGCAATGCCACAGGATTGGATGGAAGAAATAAATACGCAAATCTTCAAAGGAGGTATAATGCGTCCTGCTTTTCCAAGCTTTCTGCTGGAGAAAGGGGAGGAGTTGATCGAAGTTGTAATACCCGAGATTTCTATGGGGTATTTAGAGTATGGCGAGTTAAGACACCTGCTGGTCAGGAATTTCAGCAGAGTATATACCCACAGCTGGACTTCAACAGGATTTGGAAGGGAGTGTGGGTGAATTTTAAATGTCCAGAGTGGATTGAACTGGATTTCAAATTGGCTCATAACTGGATTGTTACCGTGATAGTCTTATGTAAGATTGGGCGAGTAGAGGGGGCAACTTGCCCAGTGTTTGGGACGTGAGATGAGACTGTGTCCCATTTACTGGTGTTATGTCCGCAGTTAAAGGATTTTAAGTACTACGTTCGACAGTTGTGTGAGGTATTCTTGCTGGGTGAGGACCGAAGAGCAAGAATGGGAATCCCGCGGGACTCAATTTTGAGATGGGGATTGCAGGAGAGTCTGCCCGAGTCTAGCGGAGCAGCAATTAATTTAATGTTCAATTTGGCTAGATTTGTGATTGTGCAAAGAAGGATAAGGGGTAAGCCATTTAGGACCGAGATGAGGAGAAACTTCTTCACTCAGGGAATTGTGAACCTGTGGAATTCTCTACCACAGAAAGTTGTTGAGGCCATTTCGGTAGATATATTCAAAATGGAGTTAGATATGGCCCTTACGGCTAAAGGGATCAAGAGGTATGGAGAGAAAGCAGGAATGGGGTACTGAAGTTGCATGATCAGCCATGATCATATTGAATGGTGGTGCAGGCTCGAAGTGCCGAATGGCCTACTCCTGCACCTATTTTCTATGTTTCTATGCTCTGTTTTTTTAAGGGGAGAAGAATAAACCTAAAAGTGTATTTTAAATATAAACCAAAAGATAATTATAAGGCTCTGTGGATGTTTTATTCAGAAAATAATTTAAAGATAGTATTTTATGATCAATTTGTAAAGTACAATTGATTATTATATGTTACAGGAGACAAATTAAACTTCAGGTTTTGATGTTAATATGTGTTGGAGGAACGGCTGTGCAGAGGGGCGGAATGGATTTGTGTGATACAATAGAATGATCACGATGTTGTAAATGTTCTTAATGTTCAATAAATTTTAATTTAAAAAAAATGGGTAGCACTCTCGTCTGAGTCAGAAGGTTGTGGGTTCAAGTCTTACTCCAGGGACTTGAGCACAAAAATCTAGGCTGACACTCCAGTGCAGTGCTGAGGGAGTGCTGCATTGCTGAAGGTGGTGTCTTTTGGATGAGACGTTAAACCGAGGCCCTGTCTGCTCTCACAAGTGGACGTAAAAGATCCCATAGCACTATTTCGAAGAAGAGCAGGGGAGTTATCCCCAGTGTCCTGGCCAATATTCATCCCTCAATCAACATAACAAAAACAGTTTATCTGGTCATTATCACATTGCTGTTTGTGGGAGCTTGCTGTGCGCAAGTTGGCTGCCGCATTTCCCACATTACAACAGTGACTACACTTCAAAAGTACTTCATTGGCTGCAATAGGCTTTGAGGCATCTGGTGGTCATAAAAGGCGCTATATAAATCTAAGTCTTTCTTTTAGTGTAAATGGATTTTAACAAGGCTTTTGACATGGTAGACTGGTCAGGAAAGTAAAAGCCCATGGGATCCAGTGGCAAGTGGCAAGTTGGATCTAAAATTGGCTCAGAGGCAGGAAGCAAAGGGTGATGATTGATGGATGTTTTTATCACTGAAAGGCTGTATCCAGTGGGATTCCGCAGGGCTCAGTACTGGGTCGAGGAGGAGGGTGAGGAGGTCGGAGGAGAGGCTTATAAAGGCCCAGCAGTCAGTCGGGGAGCGAGGTGCATCGAGGAGGAGGCCAGCTTGTGCAGCTGCAGCAGGGTGAGAAGGCAAAAAAGTAGAAAGAAATCGAAAGGTAACATCACAGCCAAGGGGGTAAGTAATTGGTAAGTAGTTTTTCTTTTTCTATATCAGTAAGTAACCTTTAGCATTGTTGTTGCCAATTTAAGTGTAGCTAAGGGTTAAATCATGGCAGGACAGCTCGGACACGTGTTATGCTCCTCCTGTACTATGTGAGAAGTCAGGGACGCTTCTGTTGTCCCTGACGACTATGTGTGCGGGAAGTGTATCCGCCTGCAGCTCCTGACAGACCGCATTGCGGCACTGGAGCTGCGGATGGATTCACTCTGGAGCATCCACGATGCTGAGAATGACGTGAATAGCACGTTTAGTGAGTTGGTCTTACCGCAGGTAAAGGGTACACAGTCAGATAGGGAATGGATGACTAACAGGAAGAGCAGTGCAAGGAAGGTAGTGCAGAGGTCCCCTGCGGTCATCCCCCTGCAAAACAGATACACCGCTTTGGCTACTGTTGGGGGTATGGTTAAGAAGTTTGCAGATGACGCTAAAATAGGCTGTGTGGTTGACAATGAAGAAGAAAGCTGCAGACTGCAGGAAGATATCAATGTACCGGTCAGGTGGGCAGAACAGTGGCAAATGGAATTCAATCTGAATAAGTGTGAAGTAATGCATTTGGGGAGATCTAACAAGGCAAGGGAATACACATTAAATGGTACGATACCGAAAAGTGTAGAGGAACAAAGGGACCTTGGAGTGCAGGTCCACAGATCCCTGAAGGTAGCAGGCCAGGTAGATAAGGTGGTTAAGGCGGCATATGGAATACTTGCCTTTATAAGTTGAGGCATGAAATATAAGAGCAAGGTTCTCGGCCTTTTGGCTAAGATCATGCGTAACTGACCTGACAGGAGAGTAACTATGACCCCAAAGTGGTTCTCCCTGGATCAGGAAGGTGTTTCTCCTATGCTTTTTGGAAATAGGAGGTGGGTGGGGTGGCTTGACCTATCCACCTCCATGGCATGAACCTGGTATTGCAGTACTTCCAGGAACGGTGCAGTGGCTCTAGGCCTTTTGGCTAAGAGCATTGGCGCAGAGTGATCCTTGATGTGTGCAAGGTGACCTCTGGCGTTTGTGATTTGACAAAGAATTGGAAAGATTGGCTACGAATTTTAAAAAAAAAAAGGAGGTTATGCTTGAACTGTATAAAACACTGGTTAGGCCGCAGCTGGAGTACTGTGTGCAGTTCTGGTCACCACGTTACAGGAAAGATGCGATTGCACTGGAAAGGGTGCAGAGGAGATTTACAAGAATGTTGCCTGGACTGGAGAATTTTGGCTATGAGGAAAGATTGAAGATGCTGGGTCTGTTTTCTTTGGAACAGAGGAGGCCAAGAGGAGACCTGATTGAGGTGTATAAAATTATGAGGAGCCTGGATAGAGTCGATAGGAAGGACCTGTTTCCCTTGGCAGAGGGGCCAACAACCAGGGGACATAAATTTAAAGTAATTGGGGAGAGGTTTAGAGGAGATACGAGGCAAAATCTCTTCACCCAGAGGGTGGTAGGGGCAGAAACTCTCACTACATTTAAAAAGTACTTGGATGTGCACCTGAAGTGCCGTAACCTGCAGGGCTACGGACCAAGAGCTGGAAAATGGGATTAGGTTGGATAGCTCTTGGTTGGCTAGCGCGGACACGACGGGCCGAAATGGCCTCCTTCTGTGCTGTTAATTTCTATGATTCTATGATTCACACAGAAACTGACAATCCGAGGAGGGACATGTGAAGTATGGCCCCTGGGTGCGGTACCAGAGGGCGGTCAGTTCACGTGGAACTTTACATTGTGGCAGCACCTTGACAGCTGAGAAATGTAAAATCGGTATTTTTTTAATGAAATGAAGTACCCGCAGACTTACACTGCGAAAGCGGACAAGCTTTCTCTTGTAGCTGTTTCCAACCACGAGATCGGCCTCGGAAACGTACAACACACACAGCCGCTTGGAGATGTGGAAATCTACCAGACCCAAACCGTCTTCAAAAATAACAGTAATCCGGCCTGCAAAATAAGTACAGCCCGAGGGTGGGCGATTGGTCAAAGATACCAGTCATTAGTTTTATGGTTTACTGCAGGTTAGACGGATACAGCAGAGGCAAGGTCGTATGATGGTGATGGCACTGGACTGGCAGCCCACAAATCGTCAATCCACATTCCACCGTGCTAAACTGAATTTAATAAATCGGGTGAATTTGTGGGGTGGTACAAGTGACCATGAAGCAGCGAAAGCCAACTCGTTCACCACTGTCACTCAGGCAGGCTCGGTCACTTTCGGGGTACAGGGAGCCCCAGTCACTCTCACTCTCACTCTCTGGGTACAGGGAGCCCCAGTCACTCTCACTCTCACTCTCTGGGTACAGGGAGCCCCAGTCACTCTCACTCTCTGGGTACAGGGAGCCCCAGTCACTCTCACTCTCTGGGTACAGGGAGCCCCAGTCACTCTCACTCTCACTCTCACTCTCTGGGTACAGGGAGCCCCAGTCACTCTCACTCTCTGGGTACAGGGAGCCCCAGTCACTCTCACTCTCTGGGTACAGGGAGCCCCAGTCATTCTCACTCTCGGGGTACAGGGAGCCCCAGTCACTCTCACTCTCTGGGTACAGGGAGCCCCAGTCACTCTCACTCTCACGGTACAGGGAGCCCCAGTCACTCTCACTCTCACGGTACAGGGAGCCCCAGTCACTCTCACTCTCTGGGTACAGGGAGCCCCAGTCATTCTCACTCTCGGGGTACAGGGAGCCCCAGTCACTCTCACTCTCTGGGTACAGGGAGCCCCAGTCACTCTCACTCTCGGGGTACAGGGAGCCCCAGTCACTCTCACTCTCGGGGTACAGGGAGCCCCAGTCACTCTCACTCTCGGGGTACAGGGAGCCCCAGTCACTCTCACTCTCTGGGACTATAAGAACATAAGAAATAGGAGCAGGAGTCGGCCATACGGCCCCTCGAGCCTGCCCCGCCATTTAATACTTCCCTGCCCGCTCCCCATAACCCCTTATTCCCTTATCGGTTAAGAAACTGTCTATTTCTGTCTTAAATTTATTCAATGACCCAGCTTCCACAGCTCTCTGAGGCAACGAATTCCACAGATTTACAACCCTCAGAGAAGTTGTTCCTCCTCATCTCAGTTTTAAATAGGCGGCCGGATATTCTAAGATTATGCCCCCTAGTTCTAGTCTCCCCCATCAGTGGAAACATCCTCTCTGCATCCACCTTGTCAAGCCCCCTCATAATTTTTATACGTTTCGATAAGATCACCTCTCATTCTTCTGAATTCCAATGAGGCCCAACCTCTTCAACCTTTCCTCATAAGTCAACCTCCTCATCTCCGGAATCAACCTAGTGAACCTTCTCTGAACTGCCTCCAAAGCAAGTATATCCTTCCTTGTATATCCTTCCTTAAATATCCTGACCCGGCCTGTATCTGACCACTGTCCATCAGGACCCTGCTATCCCGATCCCCTCTGGTCTGCATGTGACCATAATCCCACACCACATGGTTCCTTCGCACTGCCCTCAAGGCAATAAATACAGCCAAGACCAAAGATAGACAGAAAGGTGGCTATGATACACACTCACAGCTGCTATTGTGAAAACATTCAGTTTCCCAAACGGTGACAAGGGCACTGTTCACACCTGTAGGGTAGCTGGAGGATACAGTGAGCGGCAGGCTCTGTCACTCTCGGGGTACAGGGAGCCCCAGTCACTCTCAGTCTCGGGTTACAGGGAGCCCCAGTCACTCTCACTCTCACTCTCTGGGTACAGGGAGCCCCAGTCATTCTCACTCTCAGGGTACAGGGAGCCCCAGTCACACTCACTCTCTGGTTACAGGGAGCCCCAGTCACTCTCACTCTCTGGGTACAGGGAGCCCCAGTCACTCTCACTCTCTGGGTACAGGGAGCCCCAGTCACTCTCACTCTCACTCTCTGGGTACAGGGAGCCCCAGTCACTCTCACTCTCACTCTCTGGGTACAGGGAGCCCCAGTCACTCTCACTCTCACTCTCTGGGTACAGGGAGCCCCAGTCACTCTCACTCTCACTCTCTGGGTACAGGGAGCCCCAGTCACTCTCACTCTCTGGGTACAGGGAGCCCCAGTCACTCTCACTCTCTGGGTACAGGGAGCCCCAGTCACTCTCACTCTCTGGGTACAGGGAGCCCCAGTCACTCTCACTCTCACTCTCACTCTCTGGGTACAGGGAGCCCCAGTCACTCTCACTCTCACTCTCTGGGTACAGGGAGCCCCAGTCACTCTCACTCTCACTCTCTGGGTACAGGGAGCCCCAGTCACTCTCACTCTCACTCTCTGGGTACAGGGAGCCCCAGTCACTCTCACTCTCACTCTCTGGGTACAGGGAGCCCCAGTCACTCTCACTCTCACTCTCTGGGTACAGGGAGCCCCAGTCACTCTCACTCTCACTCTCTGGGTACAGGGAGCCCCAGTCACTCTCACTCTCACTCTCTGGGTACAGGGAGCCCCAGTCACTCTCACTCTCTGGGTACAGGGAGCCCCAGTCACTCTCACTCTCTGGGTACAGGGAGCCCCAGTCACTCTCACTCTCTGGGTACAGGGAGCCCCAGTCACTCTCACTCTCTGGGTACAGGGAGCCCCAGTCACTCTCACTCTCTGGGTACAGGGAGCCCCAGTCACTCTCACTCTCTGGTTACAGGGAGCCCCAGTCACTCTCACTCTCGGGTTACAGGGAGCCCCAGTCACTCTCACTCTCGGGTTACAGGGAGCCCCAGTCACTCTCACACTCACTCTCTGGGTACAGGGAGCCCCAGTCACTCTCACTCTCTGGGTACAGGGAGCCCCAGTCACTCTCACTCTCTGGGTACAGGGAGCCCCAGTCACACTCACTCTCTGGTTACAGGGAGCCCCAGTCCCTGCAACATTTGGACACTGCAGAGTTTCAGAGAAACGATAATCTCACCCATACGCAGCCTTCCCAGTTGGACCGTTTGAGGCAAATACTTTGGGATATTTCTTCCCAACTCCCTAAGGCAATTACCCATAATACATGGCTGGACTAACTTCCCTTCCATATATCCAATGTCCTGAGTAACCCAAGGTGTCACACTCTTGTGATGTGGGGCTCGGTTTAATAGTGGACTGTGCAGCTTTAGTGTCATGCATAACGAACGTTGTGAGTGCAGACAAGGCTGGAAGACCATCTCGATCCAGGAGTCTAATCCCACAGCTGTGGAGTTCAGGACACAGGAGGCTGGCCCTCCAACCTACTGAACCCTGCACTGGAATTCGAGGCTCAATCAGGGAGTCAGTTGGAGGATCCAAGCTAAAGACCAGCCTCCTATCCAAACAGAGAAAGAAAAAATACAAGAATGGAGCCAGTCTCCTTGCTACTGCTTTCAAACAGCCTGTTTTCTTAGCTTGGAAATGGTGTGTAAAAGAAAGACTTACATTTATATAGCGCCTTTCACGACCACTGGATGTCTCAACGCGCTTTATAGCCAATGAAGTACTTTTGGAGTTTAATCACCATCGTAATGTGGGAAACGCGACAGACAACTTGTGCACAGCAAGCTCCCACAATCAGCAATGTGATAATGACCAGATAATCTGTTTTTTTGTTATGTTGATTGAAGGATAAATATCGGCCAGGACACCGGGGATAATTCCCCTGCTCTTCTTCGAAATAGCGCCTTGGGATCTTTTATGTCCATCTGAGAGAGCAGACAGGGTCTCGGTTTAACGTCTCATCTGAAAGACGGCACTCTGACAGTGAGCGTTGCCTCTGCACTGGAGTGTCAGCCTAGATTTTTTTTGTGCTCAAGTCCCTGGAGTGGGACTTGATCCCACAACCTTCAGACTCAGAGGCGAGAGTGCTGCCCACTGAGCCACGGCTGGCACAGGCGAGAGATCACACAATTTATAACTGGAGAAGGACTGCTAACGTTGTACTGCTGTTTAGAAAGGGATAGACTGAGTAATTACAGGTCTGTCAGCCTCACCTCGGTGGTGGGAAAATTATTGGAAAAAAGTCTGGGGGAACAGTATTAACCCTCTTTAGAAAGGCACAGATTAATCAAGGACAGTCAGCATAGATTTGTTAAGGAAAGGTCGTGGCTCACTAACTTGATTGAATTTTTTGAGGAGGTAACAAAGAGGGTCAAGGAGGATAGCATGGTTGATGTATGGATTTTAGCAAGGCTTTTGGACAAGGTCCCACATGGCAGACTGGTCAAGAAAATACCAATGGGATCCAGGGCAAAGTGGCAAATTGGATCCAAAACTAGCTCAGAGGCAGGAAGCAAAGGGTCATGGTCGATGGGTGTTTTTGTGACTGGAAGGCCGTTCCCAGCAGGGTTCCACAGGGCTCAGTACTAGATCCTTTCTTTCTGTGATACACATCGATGATTTAGACTTCAATGTAGAGGGTATGATTAAAAAGTTTGCAGATGATACAAAGATTGGCTGTGTGAGATAGTGAGGAAGAAAGCTGTAGACTGCAGGAAGATATCAATGGACTGGTCAAATGGCAGGACAGTGGCAAATGGAATTCAATCCTGGGTTTGTTTTCTTTAGAACAGAGGAGACTGAGAGGAGATTTTATTGCGGTGTATAAAATTGAGGGGCCCAGATAGAATGGATAGGTAGGACCTAGTTCCCTTAGCAGCGAGGTCAATAATCAGGGTGCATAGATTTCAAGTAATTGGTAGAAGGATTAAAGGGAGATGGAGAACTTTGTTCACCCAGAGGGTTGTGGGGGTCTGGAACTCACTGCCTGAAAGGGTGATAGAAGCACAAACCCTCACCACATTTAAAAAGTACTTGGATGTGCCCTTGAGGGCTACGGACCTAGACTGGAAAGTGGGATTAGGCTGGATAGCTCTTTCTCGGATGGCACGGACACGATGGGCCGAATGGCCTCCTTCTATGCTGTAAATGTCTATAATTCTGTCAGCATTTCTCCTGCCCGGCAGTACGTAAGCCCTGCCACTTGGCGGTGCTGTAGGCTGGGATCAGTGTGGAGTGTCGCTCAGTTACTGGGCAAAGTGTGCCGCAGCCAAAACTGCCATTTATACAGTGCCTTTAATGTGAGGTAGATGAACATAAGAACATAAATAGGAGCAGGAGGCGGCCATTTAGCCTCTCAAGCCTCAATAAGATCATGGCTGATCATCCCTACAACACCGTGGGCCGTCCCGACCTGCGAGGTGACACCACCGCAGGTCGGGAGGATAAAAGAGCTGGACTGCGGGCCCTACAACATCGTGGGCAAACCACTACAACCCCCAGCGCGAGCCGTTCCAAGTATGCAACAACTTCGAGGTGGGCGACTGGCTGACGTCATCAAGGCCCAGTTCGCCATTTGGAGCGTGGGCAGGAACATCGGCGGGGCCCAGGCACAGTGGAGGAGAGAGAAGATCGGGACGGATGAGCAGCAAGAGATCAGCGGCGGGGGTGCGGCAAATGCCAAGGGCCCAGCAGGGGCAGCACGGGCCCAGCCCACACTGTGCGATGTGTGCGCGCACTCGGTCCGTGCAGCAGAGCAGGTCTCCAGTCGTCCTGGTTAACCCTTGCCGCTGGACCAAGACCTCGCTCTGTCAAGCCCCGTGTGGTGGCTGATGTGCAACGGCCACTCCACGTTAAAAAAAATCCACACACAGACATCTTCTACTCCTGGAGTTCAGGACTGGAATATCGGGTCCTTCATTGAAACATCTGCGAACTCATCCCTTTTGGCGTGGAATCAAGTCATCCTTCAGGTCGAGGGACCGCCTATGATATGATGATTAAAGTAGATTACGTTCCAGGGCCTTTACAGAGGGGAACGGAGAAACAAACTATGGATACAGATAGTGAGCCGTGGTACCAGAGTTAGGAGGCGTGACTGGTCCAAAAGATGGGTTTGAGAAGTGGGGGGGGGGGGAGGGGGGGGAGTGGGGGTGGGGTGTTTGGATGCGTTTGGGCAGGTCAGAGTGAGGCAGCCTCAGAGAGTTGGATGGAGCCAGAGGAGAGGCAACGATGGACGATGTTCCCTGTCCATTGTGCTGCCGAGAGCTCTGCGATGGAGAAGAGTTGGCGCTCTGCCCCCACGCTCACACGGGAGCTCATTGGTGACTTGGCCAGAATGCCGATACACCAAGCCGGGCGGGAGCCGGACTGAAGGGATTTGAACAAGGAATTTTGGGAGACGAAGACACATTCAAGGACCTTAGAGAGAAAAGGGGCAGCAGCTGGAGAGGGCAGGCAGGTCAAGGGTCATTTTATATTAAAGTAGAGGGGGGTCATGACGGCAGTTTTAAAAGGGAGCGTTTTATTGCCGGAATGGCCTTGCGGTGGGCCAAACCTTTATAAAAAACACTGGTTAGGCCCCAGCTGGAGTATTGTGTTCAATTCTGGGCTCCACACTTTAGGAAGGAGTCAAGGCCTCGGAGTTGGTGCAAAGAAGGTTTACCAGAATTGTTCCAGTGATGAGTGATTTCAGTTACGTGGATAGACTGGAGAAGCTGGGGTTGATCTTAGAGCAGAGAAGGTTAAGAGGATAATTAATACAGGCCTACATTGAAGTCTAGATCATTGATGTACATCACAAAAAGCAAGGGACCCAGTACTGAGCCCTGCGGAATCACATTGGAAACAGCCTTCCAGTCACAAAAACATCCATCAACCATTACCCTTTGCTTCCTGCCGCTGAGCCAATATTGGAGACAATTTGCCACTTTGCTCTGGATCCCATGGGCCGTTACCTTTCTGACCAGTATTTCATGTGGAACCTTGTCAAAAGCCTTGCTAAAATCCATGTAGACTACATCAAATGCACTGCCCTCATCGACCCTCCACACACCCCCAATTTCCTCCAGGGTCACTAGATACCCTTGAGGAATGGGAGCCAGAATTGATTTTTCTCTGTAGCCCAGGCCGTTGAGACTAGACAGGGAAAGGACATGCAGCCGAGTTGTTCTGCTGCAACTTTTCGGTCTCCTGAAGTTGAAAGTCCTTCCAACTTACCCTGAAAGCCCTGTGCCAGCTCTGAAGCCCTCCACCTCTCATTCACAATGACGTGCCCGTAGGGGACCGAGTTAGCCCCTATACGGACCGGGGTGCTGGAGGCACCGGAACTCAGCGACATGTCCATCTCACTTGGTCATGTCCGACACTCGCTTCTATTTACCGAATCGGTCTGGAAAATAAGCAGAAATCAAGGTGGGCAAGTTTAGAAATTCTGTAAACGCTGGAAATCTGGGTATACACTCAAAACTTTCCTGTTCACCAGTGCTGCCTTTCCAGGATTATATCATAAATAATCCAGGTATATTCAAACTATCAGCACAACAACACAGCAAAAAAAATAAGGGATCTCTACCCCAAGCACTACTGATCCCCATCTTCTAGATGACGATCGTTTGATGATAGTTGAAGAAAATATTCATTGGCTCAGAGAGGCTGTGCAGACTCCCCCAGTGACAGATTCGTAAAACAGCACAGGAAGCCATTCAGCCCATCATCACTGTGCCTGCTCTTTGAAAGAGCTGTCCAATTAGTCCCTCTTCCCCCACCCCCCCCCTGCACTTTCCTCACAGCCCTGCAAATAATTCCTTTTCAAGTATTTATCCGATTCCCTTTTGAAAGTTATTATTGAATCTGCTCCCACCACTCTTTCAGGCAGCACGTTGCACAACTCACTGTGTAAAAAGAATTCTCATCTTCCCCTCCGGTTCTTTTACCAATTACCTTAAATCATGTCCTCTGGTTACCGACCCTCCTGCCACTGGAAACAGTATCTCCCTAACTACTCTCTCAAAACTCCTTGTGATTTTGAACGCCTCTATTAATTATCCTCTTAACCTTCTCTGCTCCAAGATCAACCCCAGCTTCTCCAGTCTATCCACATAACTGAAATCACTCATCACTGGAACCATTCTGGTAAACCTTCTCTGCACCATCTCCGAGGCCCTGACTCCTTCCTAAAGTGCAGTGCCCAGAATTGAACACAATACTCCAGCTGGGGCCTAACCAGTGTTTTGAGAAAGGCTTGGCATAACTTCCTTGGACATGCACTTGAAGTAACCGACAAGGCTGCAGACCAAGAGCTGGAAAGTGGGATTAGGAGGGATAGCTCTTTGTCGGCCGGCGCGAACACGATGGGTCGAAATGGCCTCCTTCTGTGCTGTAAATGCTATGTCTCTATGATTGTACTCTACTCCTCCTATACCAATATAATACCTATAATACTTGGCAGAACAGGCTCGAGGGGCCGAATGGTCCACTCCTGCTCCTACTTTTTAGGATTTCTATAGTTTTTTTAAACACCCTTCTCAACTTGTCCTACCACCTTCAAAGATTTGTCGACACACATCCCCAGGTCTCTCTGTTCCTGCGCCACCGTTAGGATTGTACTATTTAGTTTATATTGCCTCTCCTCATTCCTCCCACCAAATTAATCACTTCACATTACTCGGTGTAAAATTTCACCTGGAAATTGTCCGCCAATTTCACCAGACTCTGTCCTCCTGAAGTCTGCTACTATCCTCCTCCTTGTTTACTACATTCCCGAGTCCCGTATCATCCGCAAAGTTTGAAATGATTCCCATACTCCAGACACTTGAGCACAAAAGCCAAGGCCGACACTCGCAGAGCAGTACTGAGGGAGCACCGCACCGTCGGAGGGACAGTACTGAGGGAGTGCCGCACTGTCGGAGGGTCAGTACTGAGGGAGTGCCGCACTGTCGGAGGGGCAGTACTGAGGGAGTGCCGCACTGTCGGAGGGTCAGTACTGAGGGAGCGCTGCACTGTCGGAGGGTCAGTACTGAGGGAGTGCCGCACTGTCGGAGGGGCAGTACTGAGGGAGCGCCGCACTGTCGGAGGGGCAGTACTGAGGGAGCGCCGCACTGTCGGAGGGGCAGTACTGAGAGAGTGCCGCACTGTCGGAGGGGCAGTACTGAGGGAGCGCCGCACTGTCGGAGGGGCAGTACTGAGGGAGTGCCGCACTGTCGGAGGGGCGGTACTGAGGGAGCGCCGCACTGTCGGAGGGGCAGTACTGAGGGAGTGCCGCACTGTCGGAGGGGCGGTACTGAGGGAGTGCCGCACTGTCGGAGGGGCAGTACTGAGGGAGTGCCGCACTGTCGGAGGGGCTGTGTGAAAGGCGCTATTTAATGAAGTCTTTCTGTCGCCCTCACTCACCGACTTCCGCTCTCGCGATTCCAGCCATGATTGACAGCAAAAGCAGCCAATTTATGCCGCGTGACCCGCCGTGGGCCAATCAGCGCGCGCTAGCTCTCCACCAATGACCGCCTGGGGGAGGCGGGACCGGGCGCGCCACAACTGTCCCTGTCGCCCAGGGATACGGCGCGGGCTCTGATTGGCTGGTAGGCCCCCCCCCCCCCCCCCCGCTGCCTGGCTCAACCGTGCCTGCTCTCTGTTCTGATTGGACAGTACGCCCTGGCCTTTGATTGGGTAGAAGAAATCCTGGCTGACATCTGATTGGCTGATAGCGTCAAAGTGGCGCCTGTGCTTGGTTGGCTGTTTTACGTGGCGACTGATCAACTCACTGGGTGCGAGTTGGGACATGTTCAGGCTGGGGAGAGTGAGGGAGGGGAGAGAGGGAGAGGGAGAGGGAGTGAGAGAGGGAGAGAGAGAGGGAGTGAGAGAGTGAGAGGGAGTGAGAGAGTGAGAGGGTGAGAGGGTGAGAGGGAGAGAGAGGGGGGGAGAGAGAGAGAGAGAGAGGGAGGGAGGGAGAGAGGGAGAGAGAGAGAGAGAGTGAGGAGAGAGTGAGGGAGAGAGTGAGGGTGAGGGAGAGAGTGAGGGAGGGGGAGAGAGGGAGAGGGAGAGGGAGTGAGAGAGGGAGAGAGAGAGGGAGTGAGAGAGTGAGAGGGAGTGAGAGAGTGAGAGGGAGAGAGAGGGGGGGAGAGAGAGAGAGAGAGAGAGTGAGGGAGGGAGGGAGGGAGGGAGGGAGAGAGAGTGAGGGTGAGGGAGAGAGTGAGGGAGGGGGAGAGAGGGGGAGAGAGGGAGGGGGAGAGAGGGGAGGGGGAGAGTGAGAGAGAGGGAGGGAGAGAGAGAGAGAGAGAGAGTGAGGGAGGGAGGGAGGGAGTGAGTGAGTGAGTGAGGGGGGAGGGAGAAGTGAGGGAGGGAGTGAGGGAGGGAGTGAGTGAATGAGGGAGGGAGTGAGTGAGGGGGGGAGGGAG